>NC_057814.1:231976687-231977493 GCF_018294505.1 Triticum aestivum | reverse complement strand
ACACGAGGGAGGAGGGGGGCGGCTAGCTACTTCGCACTTTGCTAGGTGAACCTCGGTAGGGGGGGAGGGGGCATGCATTCATAGCTTAGGATTCCCTTCGTGCCAACACGAGGGGGGGTGGGGGCAAGCAAAACTGTGCGCTTTGCGAGAGAGGTGCCACATCGAAGTTTCTTTTGGTATTTGAAAATCAAACCACCCTTTTGATATATAAATTTAGTCCACGTGCAAGTGTGTTCGTGTTCTGACCCTCTCCCGCATCATTTTTCGCCAAATTTATGAACATTAGACAAGTCGGATGACGCCACAGACACGATTCACTCAAACTAACCGTGTGCCACGCTGGTGCCCCTGTCACGCACACATCCGCATAGTACATTGGGCTCCTGGAGGCTCCCCCTCTAAAAAATATCTGCCCGCCTCAAGGGTTTTTCTGTTTCATAACACACGGTTGTTATATCTGGACCGTGTGCGATGTTTCTTGTTCCCAATCCAGCCTGCATCCCTAGAAAATATCTACCCGCCTCGAGGGTTTTTCTGTTTCATAACAAACGGTTGTTATCTCCGGACCGTGTGTGATGTTTCTTGTTCCCAATCCCGCCTACATCCCTAGAAAATATTTGCCCGCCTCGAAGGTTTTTCTATTTCATAACAAACGGTTGTTATCTCTGGACCGTGTGCGATGCACTATCATCAAAAATTTCAATAGCCCGGCATTTGACTCCCGCGTAGTAAAATTTTCAGTACCCGCGTCATGTCCTCAAACACCCCGCCCCCTCCACACACACACACACATAGGGCATGCGCAC
>NC_057814.1:231857313-231976415 GCF_018294505.1 Triticum aestivum | reverse complement strand
CGCTGCAAGGCCTCCATTGTCAACATCTGCCGGTTTGCCCGTGAAGCTTACCCACCGATCTCCATACCCAGGCTGTCCTGAGTTTCTTAGATGACGCCTGCCAAACGCCCCCTTTCCCACAGATCCCCATCCCCCACTCCAGAGCGTTGCAGCCTAAGCCCGGCTACGTTTCCCGTGGAGCTCGAGGAGCGACTGGCCCAAAACAGGTGTTTAGCAGTCTCTTCGCCCAACGTCGCCAAGGAAGCTGACGGCCATTACTGGCGGCAGGCACTCAAGCAGCGGGCTAGAGTATGCGGGATGTCTCGGCCACCGGCTACGACATCGAGGTCATCGATAGAGACGGCCTGAGGCAGGCTATGTCACAGGTTAAGTGGCCCACCCCCAACCCCTCGCATTCAACCGCCGTTGATCTCATCCATGGCCCCGCCGCTAATCTCCTCTGGCTCGTTGTCAACAATTTGCCATTCTACATCGCCATCGAGCCCCTTTTGTCATTTCTGAAGGACACTTTCTGCGACGCTGGCTTGGGATCCATAGCTTCCAAGTCAGACCCATCGACGGCGACCATCAGGAGGGCACCCTCTCCGGCTCTTCCAAGGGGAAAGAGCCCATCTGCTCTTCCAAGGGGAAAGCGCCCGTCTGCGACATCAGGGAGGGCACCCTATAGCCATGGTCTTCCAAGGGGAAGGAGCCCATCTGCGACAACATGGAGCGCATACAGGGTCCGTGCTCTTCCCACGGGAATGATCCCATCTGTGACAACTGAGGAAACCCATGATTTGTTTTGCCGTGCCTCTTCACAGGGGGAAACCCATGATTTGTTTTGTCGAGTCCCTTTTGTAGTGTAGTGAGAATATGTCCAGTTTTAATTGCTATATCTGGTTGTTTGCAGTATGCCTTGTTTATTTCAGTTGTTCACAATGTGATGCTCTATATGTGCAATTATTTACTATGCAGTACATTTCATCAAACCAGTTTTAAACATACCGATAGGAATGCATATATTTGCTTGTTGTTAAGCCTGTTATAGCTAGCATATGCCTCTTTTAAAGTTTTTTGATTGTTCGGTTGTTTGTAGTTAGCATATGTCCAGTTTCAAATGCTATCTTTGGTTGTTCGTAGTATGCCTTGTTTATTCCAGTTATTCACAACGTGATGTTGTATATGCGCAAGTATGAACTGTGCAGTTCAATTTCATTAGTACCAGTTTCAATAATACCACTATGAATAACTACATTTGGTTGCTGCATCTTGTAGTTAACACGCCTTTCCATTTTTATTTAACAATAACCAGTGTACTTAGACCGGCACAATACCAGTTTGAATGACTATGTTTGCTTGTTGTTAAATGTTAGGCCTGTTGCAGTTAGCACACCTTTCCACTTGTTTTGCTTTACTAGCATGCTTAAACCTGCACACTGAAGCTATCTTTTGGAGATTATTTTGTCTGCCATGGATAATTTTGGTTCATGTTTAGCCTGTTGTGCTTAACATGCTTCTCGATGTACCTACACAAGACAATTTTGGGAACGACAGCTGTTTTCGATCGAGGTTAGTTTCATCCCATGGCTTATATCTGGTCACTATTCAGGATATCGGTAGCCGGTACCATATAGGCCGGCGGCTGATAAGGGACTAATCGGTGAATCGGACTTTTAACGGAATATATCGGCAACCCATTTATCGTTAGGGTAACTAGGTCCATATGTAATATATCTGATGCTACATAGCAACATCCACTGTACTTAATGTCTAAATATGCAATCCTAGGCTGCATAGCAACAAGGAAGAGTGTTACATTAATGTTCTAATGATGTCTAGATATACGTAGAAGAGCAGCAACAGTCATGTCGCTTGAAGCTACGTCGGTATTTCCCCAAATAGGAAGGGATGATGCAGCACAGCGGCGGTAGGTATTTCCCTCATAAATGAAACCAAGGTTATCGAATCAGTAGGAGAACCAAGCAACACAACGCAAACAGCCCCTGCGCACAAATAACAACACCTCGCAACCTGACGTGTTAAAGGGGTTGTCAATCCCTTCTGGGTAATGGCGCTAGAAATTGCGTGTTGACGGGAGAAAGTTGTAATAGATTGAAATAAATAGATCACAAATAAAATAAAGTGCAGCAAAGTATTTTTGTATTTTTGGTTTAATAGATCTGAATAAAAATGCAAAGGAAAAGTAGATCACAAGCAAATATATGAGAAAGAAGACCCGGGGGCCGTAGGTTTCACTAGTGGCTTCAATCGAGAAAAATAGCAGACATGGGGTAAACAAATTACTGTTGGGCAATTGATAGAACTTCAAATAATTATGACGATATCAAGGCAATGATCATTACATAGGCATCACGTCCAAGATTAGTAGACCGACTCCTGCCTGCATCTACTACTATTACTCCATACATCGACCGCTATCCAGTATGTATCTAGTGTATTAAGTTCATGGAAAAATGGAGTAATGCAATAAGAACGTTGACATGATGTAGACAAGATCCATTTATCTATGGAGGTAGATATAGATCCCATCTATTTATCCTTAGTAGCAATGATACATACGTGCCGGTTCCGTTTTTGTCACTGGGATCAAGCACCGTAAGATCGAACCCACTACCGGGCACTGAGGGAGTCCTGGATTAAGGGGTCCTCGGGCGTCCGGACTATGTAACATGGGCCGGACTAATGGGCTATGAACATACAAGACATAAGACCTCTTCCCGTGTCTGGATGGGACTCTCCTTTGCGTGGATGGCAAGCTTGGCGTGCGGATATGTAGATTCCATTCTCTGTAACTGACTTTGTACGACCCTAGTCTCCTCCATTGTCTATATAAGCTGGAGGGTTTAGTCCGTAGAGGCAATCACAAACATACATCCTAGACATCTAGGGTTTAGCCATTACGATCTCGTGGTAGATCAACTCTTGTAATCCTCATATTCATCAAGATCAATCAAGCAGGAAGTAGGGTATTACCTCCATCAAGAGGGCCCGAACCTTGGTAAACATCGTGTCCCCTGTCTCCTGTTACCATCAACCTTAGACGCACAGTTCGGGACCCCCTACCCGAGATCCGCCGGTTTTGACACCGACATTGGTGCTTTCATTGAGAGTTCCGCTATGTCGTCATCGGAAGGTTCGGTGGCTCCATCCATCATCTACAACCACGCTGCCCTGAGGGAGGTTTTTCTCCCCGGCCAGATCTTCGTATTCGGCGGCTTCGCACTGCGGGCCAACTCGCTTGGCCATCTAGAGCAGATCGACAGCTATGTCCCAGGTCACCAGATTAGTTCTGGAAATCTAGACTACGTCGCTGACATCCGAGGAGACTTGATCTTCCAAGGGTTCGCTACCCCAACTTCCTCTCTGGCCTTAGATCCCGAGCACATCGTCTGGTCTGAAGACGGGATTACTAAGCCCGCCAGACTATCTGCGGCCGCTACACCCAGTACGGGAGAGTCGGGGGAAGTAGTGTCGCTGGCAGCCATCATGAAGCCGGACTCTACTGCGGACACTAGCCCCGAACCCTCGGAGTCAGCATCGTGTGAGCTCGGCCAAGGAGTTTCCTTCCCGCCGTACCCCACGGATTTTCTTCTCCCCGGCAGAACCTCGCCTTTAAGCGAGGCTCTGGACTTGATTCGATCCCTCGTCATTACAGAGGAGCAATGTTCAAACTACGCCCAGCCCGGACTAGGGGCTGAGAGCAGGGAATTTTACGTCCCACCCACCACCCACTTCATAGCCACTGTTGCGGACTTAACTGACATGCTCGATTACAGCTCCGAAGACATCGACGGTATGGACGACGATGCCGGAGAAGAGCAGGCCCAAAACCCGCCGTTTACCGGCCGCTGGATGGCCACCTCTTCGTATGACGTGTACATGGTGGATACACCCAAAAAGGGTAACGGCGATGACAAAGAGGATCCAGTTGAGGATGAACCTTTTGAGATACAACCAAAGCGACAATGTCAGCGGCGCCGCGGAAAAGACAGCAACGCCGACACAAGAGACGACAACACTCCAGACGGTGCCGAAGACAAACAAGACCCCTTCGAGCCAACTTTCAAACAGGACGATCGGGAAGATGGGCAAGTTAGCCCTGACGAACAGGCCATAAACGAAGACTCAGAGGATAGCAACTATCTTCCACTCTCCGAGGATGAGGTGAGCCGCGGCAACGAGGACTTTATCGTGCTTGAGGAACCTCTCGAGAAAGAGCGCTTTAAGCACCGGCTAATTGCCACCGCAAGGAGCCTGAAAAAGAAGCAGTAGCAGCTGCAAGCTGATCAAGATCTGCTCAACGATAGGTGGACTAATGGCCTAGCAGCCGAGGAATACGGCCTCGAGCGCCCAACCAAAAGTTACCCGAAGCGCAGATTACTACCTCAATTTGACGAAGAGGCCCTTGAGCCCGTACCATCAGCGTGTAATGCGGCTGACCGACCACCACATGGCCGGGACAAAACGGCAACTCAAGCCGAACACCAGCCCATACCACCTCGCCGTAAAGGTAGACATACAATAGATCGGGGATATACATATGACATGTGTCAGGACTTGGACAGTAGAGCAGGTCAGACCAGATCGATCTACGGATCGCGAGGGCGTGCCCCGATGCGCGACGACGGCTATCTAGCCGGACGTGACAAGCATAATCACGTCCGGGCCGAAAACCACAGATAGACTCCATCCGAGCTGCGTCGCGACTTGGCCCGATAGAGAGGCGCCGCACACCCCCTCTGCTTCACTCATGAAGTAACGGAGCACGAATTCCCAAAAGGGTTCAAACCCGTGAATATCGAATCATATGATGGAACAACAGATCCTGCGGTATGGATCGAGGATTTTCTTCTTTATATTCATATGGCCCGCGGTGATGATCTTCATGCCATCAAATACCTCCCGCTCAAACTCAAGGGACCAGCTCAGCACTGGTTGAACAGCTTCCTAAAAATTCAATTGGCAGCTGGGAGGACTTGGAAGACGCCTTCCGTGACAACTTCCAGGGTACATACGTCCGACCTCTGGATGCCGATGACTTAAGTCACATAGTTCAACAGCCCGGAGAGTCAGCCAGGAAATTCTGGACTAGGTTCTTAACTAAAAAGAACCAGATCGTCGACTGCCCGGATGTTGAAGCCCTAGCGGCCTTTAAGCACAGCATCCGCGATGAATGGCTCGCCCTAGCGGCCTTTAAGTCCATGGCAGCCCTCACGGCACTCATGACCCGCTTTTGCGCGGGCGAAGATAGTTGGCTAGCCCGTAGCAATAATAATGCAAGTGAACCTGGCACCTCCGAAGCCAAGAAGAGCAACGGCAAGCCCTGGTACAACAGGCATAAGCGTCGAAACAATGGTGACAATACGGACGATACGGCGGCCAACGCTGGATTCAGTGGCTCCAAGTCCGGTCAGCGGAAGAAGCCATACAAAAGGAACAATCCGGGCTCTTCCAGCTTGGACCGCATACTCGATCGTCCATGTCAGATCCACGGCACCCCTGATTTGCCAGCCAATAATACCAACAGAAGCTGTTGGGTCTTTAAGCAGGCTGGCAAGTGAAAAGCCGAGAATAAGGAGAAGGGGTCGCAAAGTGAGGACGATGACGAGGAGCCCTGTCCACCGAACACAGGGGGATAAAAGAAGTTTTCCCCCCAGGTTAAAACGGTGAACATGATATACGTTACCCATATCCCAAGAGGGAGCGCAAACGTGCGCTCAGGGACGTCTATGCGATAGAGCAAGTCGCCCCAAAATTCAACCCATGGTCGTCCTGCCCGATCACCTTCGATCGCAGGGACCATCCGACCAGTATCCATCATGGCGGTTCAGCCACACTGGTCCTCGACCCAATAATCGATGGATTCCACCTCACGCGAGTCCTCATGGACGGTGGCAGCAGCCTCAACCTGCTTTTTCAGGATACAATGCGCAAAATGGGCATCGACCCATCAAGGATCAAGCCCACAAAAACTACCTTCAAAGGAGTTATACCAGGTGTAGAGGCCCGCTGCACGGGTTCAATCACATTGGAAGTCGTCTTCGGATCCCCGGACAACTTCCAAAGCAAAGACTTGATCTTCGACATCATCCCCTTCCGCAGTGGCTATCACGCACTTCTCGGATGAACTGCATTTGCTCGACTCAATGCGGTGCCACACTATGCTTATCTCAAACTTAAGATGTCTGGACCACGCAGTGTCATAACGGTCGATGGAAACACGGAACGCTCCCTCCGTATTGAGGAGCACACCGCAGCCCTAGCAGCAGAAGTACAGAGCGGCCTTATCAAGCAGAACTCTAATTCGGCGGCCAAGCTCCCGGACACTGTCAAACGAGTCCGGACTACTCTGCAGCGGGTCAGTCTAGCTCGTCAGGAGTCAGACTAGCAATTCGGCCTCCGTCTCAGTCCCGACCAAATGGCGGCATATGTACCGCGCGTACATAACTACACACTCAAAATACCATGGGAAGAGACGGAGGCATAACTAGATTGTGGTCCATAATACGGCTCGACCTTCCCTGGACACACATACCTTCCTTTTTCTTTTTATCCTTTTCAGGTTTCCTTTTACAGGCCCCTCCCGACGACCTGGTCATCGGTCCTTTCGAAGGATGGATATACCAAGGCGCCAAGTAGCATATACGTGTGGAGGAATCTCTAGATGTTCTTCTTGACAATCATTCTACCTGTTTTCAAGGACCCGCATGCAGCTCCCCCTTGATCTCGGCATGTTAAATAGCCATGTTGCTTATCGCACTATTTGAACAAATACGCTTTGACGTATTAATCAAACTATAATGGAAACAGTTTGCGGCCCAATTTATGTGGCTCCAGCTTACTACTTCATTTATATCGTTATTCTTATCGATTGCACCTGTACACTTTGGTATGCTTTAATTCGCCAGGGGCTTCATTGCACTCCATACTACGGCAACAAGTCCGAACACTTTTACTGTACAGTTCGGCACCCCGAATTTAGCATTATATGCATTGGCTCTGAATCATGTCTTTGGTCAATAGTTGGGTTGCCCGGCTCCTGTGCTTACTACCTTACATTCCGCTATATTGGCTAGGGTAGTAAAGGGAGAACTACTGCGACTGTGTCCTGGTTTATCCGGATGAGCACCTCAGTAGAGAAAGCCGAAAACTGACTGTCATGATGCGGCGAGAGCTGGTCAGCTATTCGGAGGATAAATCTCTTGCGATTTTTTCCGCATTATGCGATGGATCGGCCTCCACCCGATCAGGTGTCTACAGCACCCTAGTCTGGACCAACGAATACTAGGGGCTGCGCCTACATTTTCATTGTCACACTCCTATGGCTAAGTGAGGGTGATAAAGCCACATAGTCCAATTGCCTGGTTCGTTGCGCTAAACACCTCCTTCAAGGACCATACTATTGGATCAAGAGTGTTTAGATTCCATCCCGAACACCCCCGTATTACCTACGTGGGGGCTGAAGCTGACGACTGCCCAACCCTCAGATTTAATAAAACGGCCACATAGGAGGTAAAATTTTAAAACAACAAACATTATATTACATAAAGGCTTTGTTTCATAATACAAGACAAGACAAGATGAATGTATTCATTCGAAGATAATGTCTTTTGAACACTGGCCCTCTACAATGTGGGATCCCTTGAGGACATCATCAAAATACCGCTCGGGCGTGCAGTGCTCCTTGCCCGCGGGCGGTCCCTCAGTCGCGAGCTTGACGGCGTCTATCTTCGCCCACTGCATCATGACACGGGCAAAGGCCATCCGCGCACCTTCGATGCAGACCGACCGCTTGATGGCATCAAGCCGAGGGCAGGCATTGACCAGCCACTTCACAAGCCCGAAGTAGCTGCTAGGTATGGCTTCGGCAGGCCATAGACGGATTATCAATTCCTTCATGGCCAGTTCGGCCACCCTATGCAGTTCGGTCAGCTGTTTCAGCTGATCGCTAAAGGGCACCGGATGCTTTGGCGCAAGGTATTGCGACCAGAACAGCTTCTCCGTTGAGCTCCCCTCTTCGGCTCGGAAGAATTCCGCAGCGTCGGCAACACTGCATGGCAGATCCGCAAACGCCCCTGGAGAACTCCAAATCCGGGTCAGTAAGAGGAACCTTTTCTTCACATACTTGCTCTGCATAATAAAGGCCTTACCCGCCACGATTTTTCTGGCCTCCTGGATTTCCTGGAGGGTGCCCTGAGCTTCAACCCGGGCATCGTGTGTGCTTTGGAGGGCCTTGGCAAGTTCGGACTCTTGATCCGCAATATTGCGCTCCAAGGACTCGCATTTCTTCATGGTGTCCTGGAGCTCCTGCTGGACCTCACCGACCCCGGCCTCGTGTTTTTCGCGAGCGGCTTGTTCCTTTGCCGCTCTCTCCTGGGCTTCGGCCAGCGCCTTCTTGAGGTTCTCCACCTCAGTCACCGCTCCTACAAAATATCATGGCACTATGGTCAACACAAATCATTCATCCTTTCTGGATCTACACAAGGTTATTACATACCGTGATTGTCCTCCAACTGCTTTTTCACACGGCCGAGCTCTTCCTCGGTCCGCTCCAGACTCTGCTTCAGTCCGGAGACTTCGGTAGAATGGGAGGTCGCAGCCAACAATGACGCCTGCTTATTCACATAGACATGTCCGGTTAGTCTCCAGCGAAAGTTATTTGATCCTCTGTCCGGCTTTTCTTTCCGAACACCGGACAGAGTCTCAGGGGCTACTATCTATACTATGACATTCTTTTCATACAATTGCGTCGCATACCTCAAAGCCTGTTAGAAGGCTTGTGTAGGCTTCGGTCAGTCCGCTCTTCGCGGACTGAATCCTCTCAATCACCGTACCCATGAGGGTACGATGTTCCTCAACAATGGAAGCACTTCGCAGCGCTTCCAGTAGAGTATCCAGTGCCTCTGGATGGACAGAGGTCACCGGTGGAATCGGTGCACCTTCTTCTTTCGAAGGAGGCTGCTTGCCTGATTACGGAGCCGTATAGGTCTCCGGAATTGTATTCGGCTCGGGGCCGAATTGAATATGGCCCCCATCGCCAGTCTCCAGGGGGATTTGCTCCGCCATGTGTTCGGCGGCCGAGGTATTACCCTCTGGCGCCACCTTGGCGGTCCCCTGCGTTTCTCCCTGGCCTGGGGAGGTCCTTCGGGACTACACCTCGGTGTTGTCCATGGCCTGGGGAGAGGAGGCCGCCGGAAGGGACCCGCTGTCCATCACCTTCGGATCCAGCGAATTCCCCGAAGATGAGGATCGCTGGAGGTCGGAACGGGCCGGGCTACAGCGCATGATTCAACATGTTAATACCATGAAGTAAAGGAGCTGGATATATGAGTGCGTCTTTGAGTACTTACGATTCGGCCAGGGGCTTATCCCTGGGGCGCCACTTGGAGCTGCTGTCGATGTCCCACGCGGAGTTGTCCGCGAGGGAGACCTTCCCCTTCTTGGATGCCTCTGCCTCCAGATGCGTGCATGCCACCCTTTTCTTCCCTCCCCCTTCGGGGGAGAATTGCTTTCCTCCTCCTCCTCCTCCTCCTCGATGGGGGAGGAGTGGGTCTCGGTGGCTTCGGACGTCACGTCCGAAGTACCCTTACGTCGGAGGCCACTTCTAGTCTCCTTGGCCTTCTTCTCCGGCGCCTGGTAGGGCGCCGGAACCAGCATCTTCGTAAGAAGTGGGATTGATGGGTCTTCAGGCAGCGGAGCCGGACATTGAATCTGCTCCGCCTTCTTTGTCCAGCCCTGAAGAAAACAACAAATAGGGAATCTTAGACATCTTCCTTGAGTATGTAAGTAAAGGATACACCTTGAAATACGAAAAACTTACCGGACTGGTAGGATGGGCCAGGTCGTGCCCACGGTCCTCGGTCGTCGCCGGCCACGTCTCGTTGGCCTTAAAGAGCACCTTCCAGATGTCTTTGTGCATAGTGCCGAAGAACTGTTGCAAGGTCTGGTGCTCGACCGGATCGAACTCCCACAAATGGCAAGTCCGGCTTTGGCATGGAAGAATCCGGCGAACAAGCATCACCTGGATCACATTGACGAGCTTGATGTTCCTGTCTACCATGCTCCTGATGCGCGTCTGAAGCGCTATCAGCTCGTCCGACGAAGAACAGTCCAGGCCTTTCTCTAGCCAGGAGGTGAGCCGCATCGGGGCTCCGGACTGGAATTCGGGAGCCGCGGCCCAGGTGGCATCGCGAGGCTCTGTGATGTAATACCACTGCTGTTGCCACCCTTTGATGGTCTCCGCGAAGGTACCTTTGGGCCATAAGATGTTGGGCATCTTGCTCACCATGGCGCCTCCGCACTCTGCGTGTTGACCACCCACCACCTTCGGCTTCATATTGAAGATCTTTAACCACAACCCGAAGTGGGGTGGGATGCGGAGGAAGCCCTCGCACACGACAATGAATGCCGAGATGTTGAGGAAGGAGTTGGGGGCCTGATCGTGGAAATCCAGCCCGTAGTAGAACATGAGTCCGCGGACGAATGGGTGGAGAGGGAATCCCAATCCACGGACAAAGTGAGGGATGAATACCACCCTCTCACGGGGCTCCGGGGTGGGGATGATCTGCCCCTTTTCTGGAAGCCGGTGACCGATTTCCGGGGCTAAGTACCCGACCTCCCGGAGCTTGGTGATGTCCTTCTCCTTGACGGAGGAAACCATCCACTTGCCCTGCACTCCAGATCCGGACATGGCAGGAGTGCTTTTCTGAGGTGGAAAGGATGGAAGCTTGGGCGCTGGAGCTCGAGAATGGATGGGCAGAGAGAAAGAGGGCGTGGGTGAAAAGGTGAAATCCTTATCCCTTTATAAAGGCTGCGAATATCAAGCGCCTTCCCACTCGCCTTAAAGCTTGCCTATTTCCCAAGGGTCGTGCAGGCGGCGCGGTTGGATTACCCACGCCCGTATTGGCGAGAATCCCACAATAAGGGGACACGATCTCTGCTTCTACAAGACGTGCCAATAAAACCGCATCTCGAAACGTGGAGCGGGAGGCTAAAAAACGGTTCGAAATAATGACCGGGCAGTGACGTGTTGTCACGCTACAAAAGTTGTCAGTGGACTGGACTCGTGAAATATTATACTCTCTACGGGTGTGTGTGGTACTTGTTTTGCAGAGCCGGACACGATTGCGTATTCGAAGGTTGTTTTGAAATATTTAGAGGAGGAACCCGCCTTGCAATGCCGAAGACAATCTGCGCCCCGGACACATCGTCATTGAAGCCTGGTTCAGGAGCTACTGAGGGAGTCCTAGATTAAGGGGTCCTCGGGCGTCCGGACTATGTAACATGGGCCGGACTAATGGGCTATGAAGATACAAGACAGAAGACCTCTTCCCATGTCCGGATGGGACTCTCCTTTGCGTGGATGGCAAGCTTGGCGTGCGGATATGTAGATTCCTTTCTCTGTAACCGACTTTGTACGACCCTAGTCCCCTTCGGTGTCAATATAAGCTGGAGGGTTTAGTCCGTAGAGGCAATCACAAACATACAGGCTAGACATCTAGGGTTTAGCCAATACGATCTCATGGTAGATCGACTCTTCTAATCCTCATATTCATCAAGATCAATCAAGCAGGAAGTAGGGTATTGCCTCCATCAAGAGGGCCCGAACCTGGGTAAACATCATGTCCCCTGTCTCCTGTTACCATCAACCTTAGACGCACAGTTCGGAACCCCCTACCCGAGAACCGTCGGTTTTGACACCGACAAGCACCTCTTCCCATTGCAAGATAAATAGATAAAGTTGGCCAAACAAAACCCAAATATCAGAGAAGAAATATGAGGCTATAAGAGATCAAAGAAACTCAAATAACTTTCATGGATATAAAAAGATATAACTAATCATAAACTCGAAGTTCATCAGATCCCAACAAACACACCAAAAAGAATTACATCATATGGATCTCCAAGAGACCATTGTATTGAGAATTCAGCGAGAGAGAGAAAGCCATCTAGCTACTAACTACGGACCCGAAGGTCTACAAAGAACAACTCACGCATCATCGGAGAGGCACCAATGGAAGTGGTGAACCCTTCCGTGATGGTGTCCAAATTGGATCTGGTGGTTCTGGACTCTGCGGCGGCTGGATGAATATTTTGTCGAAGCTTCTAGGGTTCTGGGATTTTTGGGGTATTTGTAGAGCAAAGAGGCGGTCCGGGGGCACCCAAGATTGGCACAACCCACCAGGGCGCGTCTGGGCCTCCTGGCGCGCCCTGGTGGGTTGTGCCCCCCTTGGGGCACCCCCAGGTGCAACCAGGGCCCATTGCCTTCCTTCTGGCCCATAAAAAATCATCGTGGAGTTTCGTGCCATTTGGACTCCGTTTGATATTGATTTCCTGCGATGTAAAAAACATGGAAAAAACAGCAACTGGCACTTGGCACTATGTCAATAGCTTAGTACCAAAAAATGATATAAAATGACTATAAAATGATTGTAAAACATCCAAGATTGATAATAAAATAGCATGGAACAATAAAAAATTATAGATACGTATCAACATCCCCAAGCTTAACTCCTGCTCGTCCTCGAGTAGGTAAGTGATAAAAAACAGAATTTTTGATGTGGAGTGCTGTTCATCAAGTCATATCATATTCTTTTCTTTATAGCATGGACATTTGGACTTTTTATGTGATTCAAAGCAATAGTCTAGTTTTGACATAATAATTTAGATACTCAAGCATATCAACAAGCAACCATGTCCCTCAAAATATCAATGCTAAAACAAGTTATCCCTAGCCCATCATGCTCAAACATTGATCCATTCATGAAACACACTCGAATATTAGCTACACCCAATACTTAAGTACGATCATATTGCCTCCTAGTTGGTGCTTTTGTAAGAGAAGATGGAGACTCAAATTCAAAAATAAAAATTGCATAAATAAAAGAAAGGCCCTTCGCAGAGGGAAGCAGGGATTTGTAGAGGTGCGAGAGCTCAGAGTGAAAAAAATTAGAGATAAAAACATTTTGGGAGGTGTATCCATCCCACCAACGAAAACGACATAGAGCAACGAATACTTTCCATGCTAGATATGCCATAGGCGGTTCCCAAACAGAAAATAAAATTTATTCCTTTTTCCACCATTCTTTCACTTTCCATGGCTAACCGTATCCACGGGTGCCCTCCATACTAACACTTTCCAAGGAATTTATTATTTGACAACATAAAGTAAATTCATTTTTGCATTTCGGGACTGGGCATCCCTAAAACCTTTGCCTTACTCTCGTGCAATGACAAATGAATAAACAATCATCTTGAGAATAACACATCTAGCATGGAAAATATTAGCCACCAGTTACCAAATGCACTGGCAAGGGCACACGGAGTGCCCAAGTCCTTCTCTCTCAAATCCCACCGAAGCAACTAATGCTAGGGAGGAAAATGAGAGGAAGAACAAGAAGGAGAACACCAAGAACTCCAAGATCTAGATCCAAGGGGTTCCCCTCACATAGAGGAGAAAGTGATTGGTGGAAATGTGGCTCTAGATCTCCTCTCTCTTTTCCCCCAAAAACTAGCAAGAATCCATGGAGGGATTGAGAGATAGCAAGCTCCAAGAGGTCAACAATGGTGCGGGAAAAGCTTGCAAGAGGAATAGGGTTGAAGGTGGAAGAAGGGGGTATAAATACCACCAAGAAAAAAATGGCCGTTGCACACAGCCGCCACCCCGGGCACCCGGACAAAAGGGGTCCGGGCACCCGGACCCAACAGAGAAAAAGGCATACAACCCCGGGCACCCGGACACACATGGAAAGAAACAGGGCAGGGGGCCGGGCACCCGGTGGTCTCAACCCCGGGCACCAGGAGGGGGCCGAGAGGAGGAGACAGAGGAGCACGGGCACACGGGGGTCCAAGACCCCGGGCACCCGGGGTGATCAGAGGAGGTTCAGGAGCGGCCTGGGTGACCCCGGGCACCTGGACCGGCCAGAGAGGTCACTAAGGTGGGGCTCGGGTGATGTTGGTGTGGAACGACACCTATGGCATCACAATAATCCCTACTACGGTTGTCGGGGCGCAGGGTTGCAAGAAGAGCAGGATCAGTAGTCAGCACAAGGATCGTTTACCCAGGTTCGGGCCGTGAGGATGCGTAAAACCCTAGTCCTGCTTTGGTGGGTGTATTTCAGAGAGTTCTTGAGCTCTCGAACTAGCTATGGTGAGTGCGTGGTTCGAAAGAGCCGAATCCTTCTCCAGTATGCCATGGGCCTCCTTTTATAGTCGAAAGGGGCTGCCACAGTGGCACACAAGAAGTGGAAAGGCGCACAGTGCTATGAGCTTATCGCTCGTATTACAGGACAAGACGCATTTAATGCGTAGCTTAGGTATCCCCTAGCTTTATTGGGGACGGGGGCGGGGCCCGTCCCGTCCGTCGCCACTCCCCCTTGTTTCGACACGCGCCCTGGCCAACGACGCATGCGGCGCCATGTAGGCAGGCAGGCAGCTGAGGTGGCGCGGTGGTAGGGTCTTCACGAAGATCTGCATGTCGCCACGCAGGCGTGTGCTGAGTTGGCCTAGAAGCTACATGTTGCCACGCAGGTGCCTGCCCAGCTGGTCGGGCTGGCAGTTCAATGCCAACGGCGGTGGAGACTTGGTTGGTGCAGGCCTGACAGTGGCCCTGCTGGCGTCCTTGGTGAGGGCCTTGCCGGGTGGCCCGGCAAGGGTCTTGCCGTGGCGCGCTGTCATCCCCGGCAAGGATCTTGCCGGGGGTCTGGTGGCCTTCCTCGGCAAGGATCTTGCCGACGATCATCGTCTTCTAATCCTCATCTGATCTTGAGCGTTCCTTGTCTTCACAAAGATCTGCATGCCACCACAGAGGTGCCTCCCGAGCCCTGGCCCAACGTGCTTGATGGTGTTGGGGACGTGGGCTCAAGGGTGGCTCGCTCTGTTGGTGTTTGGGTGCGCTGCCCCGGCAAGGGTCTTGCCGGGGGAAACTGCTCCGCCCCTCAGCTTCTTTGCGTTCTTGGTCTTGGCGTTGCTCTAGCTGTCTTGGGCTTCGGTTTTGCCTTGGTTCACCTCCCCTGCTCTGCTTGATGTGGCCGTGGGCGCGGCTCCGACTGCCCGTGCACAGGTAAAGGGGTACAAAGGTGTGCCCCCTCTTTTGTACACCGACAGGAGCCCCTGGGCCTGGGCCACACATAAGCGCGATGCGTTGTTGGGCCAGACCCAAAACGGTGCGCGGGCAGGTGGGGCGGTTTTTACCGCGGTAAAACTTCTCGCGCGCTTCGCTTCCCACGACCTGCGCGCGGCGTGGCGCAGTGTGGAGGGGTGCGCGTGACGTGGGCGGCATGTGTGGGGCGGTTCCCGCACGCATGCGTCACATCGCAGTAAATGGGCAGCGCGACCCGCACCTTCGCCATAAAAAGGGGGTAACCGCGAGCACACTGTTCCTTTTACCCTTCGCGCAATCCCAATCTCGGAAGCCTTCGCTCACCTTCCTCTTCTTCCCCAAGCTTTGCTCTCGTTCGCCGCCGTTGTGTTCCCGCCGCCCTCTGCCTTGCCCTTCTCTCCCAGCCGCCATGGCGCCGAAATCCGTCAAGGGCAAGGGCGTGGCCAAGAACGCCGGAGCGGCGGAGCCGCCGGAGAGTGCGCTGGCGGTGCAGCGGACGTAGTCCGCCTTCTTCCCCTCGACAGTCGATGTGTTCGAGCTTCGGGACTTCTTCAGGCCCTTGTGGGGGGTGAAGACGGGGGGAGAGAAGTCGGGGCATCCAGCCACGCGCGTCATCCCCGCCAACTGCGCCGAGGCTGCCCCAAATCGGTACCCCTTCTTTGTCGACTATTTTTCCTGCGGGCTTTGCCCCCCCCTTCTCTGATTTCTTCAGCGACATCATGCACACCTTTGGCTTCCGCCTCTTGGATTTTACCCCGAATGCGGTGGCGTGCATGGCCCTTTTTGCGCACCTCTGCGAGGGTTTCACCGGGGTGCAACCCAACACGGCGCTCTTTCGCCATTACTTCTTCCCTCGGATCCAGACGGGAGGCGCCATTTCCGGTTGCATCACCTAGATCCCAAGGTCCAAGGGAGCGTACCCGGATGGCGCCATGAAGGAGAGGTGGGAAGAATGGCGGGGCCGGTGGTGCTGGATCGAAGAGAAGGACCCGCCGACGTTCTGCGAAGTTCGCCGGGCGCCGCCGGTCCGTAGAAGCGACTGGAGCGACATCGACACCGACGACGAGAAGCTCACGGTCGCCACCACCAAGATCCTTCGGCTCACCGAGGCCGGGCTCACCCTTGAAATGACCGGGGCGGACTTCATCCGCCGCCGGATCGCTCCACTGCACAACAAGGGGAGGCCAGCCTGGCTCTTCACGAACCCCGCCAACATCATGCGGCTTCGCCCCGGCCTCGACCACAACTTCACAGTGATGGGGCATGCCCATTTCTGCCAGCAGCTCTTCAAGCTCGATGTGGGCCGCAACGGCGAGGTCGAGCGGACCGGCAAGGTCGCAAGGTCCGCCGCGAAGGCCGGCAAGGTCTTCAAGGGGCCCTTGTTCAAGATGCCGGTGGGAGTGGTCCCGCTGTGCAATAATTCGCGCCGGACCGAGATCATCGCCATGATGCCGGACTGCAACGCGCATGGCCCTGACCCGAGCTGGAAGGAGCCGGAGGACGTCGAGGTGCAGCAGTTCTTTGACACTCTGCACGAGGTGTACATCAACGCCGACGCCGAGCGGCTGCTCGTCCAGGACACCACCCAGGCGGAGCTGGACTACATCGCCACCAGGGCGAGGGAGGCGCAGCTTGCCGAGGAGGCCGGCGGTGCTGGTGGTGTGGAGGACAAGGCCGCGACGGCCGCCGAGGAGGAGGAGCTTGCCCAATGGGCGGCGGCCGCCAGGGAGGCCAGCAGCGCCGGCACCGAGGCTCCTCTGGTTGAAGATGCGGCCGACGAGTCATCGGAGGAGGAGGAGGCCAGGGCTGTTGACCCGCCGGCCACGGGGAGAGGGCAAGTCCTGCGCCGGGCCACTTCTGGCGAGCCGATACGGCCCGTCAAGGCCGCGGCGGCCAAGGTCCCCGGAGGGGTCCGCACATCAGACGAGGCCGACGGTGGCGAAGAAGGTGGTGAAAGTCGCGGTGGCAAAGAAGAAGGCATCTGCTTCCTCTTCGTCCAAGCGCATGCAAACTCCGCCCTCCTCCCCTCCTTCGGCCGACGCCGACGCAGGGGTCACCTTCGACTACGGATCCCTCAGCCCGAGGAGGAAGAGGAAGATGGCAGAGGAGGAGGCGGAAGACGAGTAAGTATCTGGCTCTTTCCCGTTATCTTTGCCCCCTCAATCTGTGTCACTTGTCTTGACTTGTCTTCGTGTTTGCAGGGACGTGGAGACGCTGGCCCAGAGAGTGAAGAGGGCCAAGGTCTCGGCGGGTGGCCAACCCCCGGCTGGTACTTAGAGGGCGCCACTGGTGGTGTTGAGCAGCCCGCACAGCAGCCCTCGGCATAGCCCCTAGCGTAAGTTCATCACTCTCCCCTCGTCGACATGTGTCAGGGGCACGACACTCTGGCGCTGACCTTGCCAGGTACGCAGGAGGAGAGCAGCAGGAGGAGGAGCCGCAGAGGGCTACTCCCAACACGCCGCCCCCATTGACCACGCCACCCCGAGGGGCGTCCCCGGCAAGGGCGCCAAGCACCGAGCCCATGCACATGGAGGAGGAGGAGGAGAACTTGGGCGCCGGCGGCTTTGCCTCGACGCCAAATGTTGGCGGGGAGGGGACTTCTTTTTCCCGGCCTAGCACTGGTGCTGTTAAGTCGCTCGCCTTTCGTCCCTGTTCCTTTTTCTTTCTTGCTCTTGGCCTTGGCCTCGCCTTACTCCCTTCTTTGGTGTCCAGATTCCTCCTGGGTGAACCCAGAGGACATGGATGCCATCGTCGAGGACCTCGCCAAGGCCACCGAGGCGGACGCCGAGAGGATCGCCGCCGAGGCCGTCAAGGGCGCTGCCGAGGACGCCGCCAAGGCCGCCGAGGCGGACGCCGAGAAGATCGCCGCCGAGGGCGCTGCTGAGGACGCCGCCAAGGGGCCTGCCGGGGAAGCCGGCAAGGCCACTGTTGAGGAGACCGGCACGGGGCCTGCCGGGGAGGCCGGCAAGGCCGCTGCCGAGGAGGAGGAGGAGGTGGCTGATGACCAGCCTTCCTCCTCTGCTGCTTCCGGCTCCGGAAAGTACCTGAGGGTGAGTGATGACTTGTTCATCCACCTTCCAGGCGCGTCGAGCACCAAGACGCCTGTCGAGGGAGAGGTGTTCGATGACGAAGTGCTTGCCGCCGCCGGGCTTGTGGTCGTCGACGAGCCGAGCGTTGGTGGCGACGGCTCGCACGAAGAGCGGTTCCTCCACGCCATGGGCGCCAGCTTCCGGAAGCTCCAAGCGCTCCACCGCGCCCGCCTAGACAAGGCTAAGTCCAGGACGGCGGTGGTGGAGAAGGCGGAGGCGGACCTCCAGAAGCGCGTTGCCGAGACGCAGGACTGGTTCCGTGAGGCTCACAAGGAGCTGAAGGCTGCCCAGGGCGAGCTGGCCAAGCGCGACGTGGAGCTCACCATGAAGCTCGCCGACGTCGAGAAAGCCCAAGAGACGGCGAGGAACTTGGCCGCTGCCGCCGAGGCCGCCCGGACCCAGCATGAGGCCGCACTGAACTCCCAGGAGGAGGACCTCGCCGCGCGCGAGGAGAAGCTTGCCGCCACGCTTCGCGGCAAGGATGAAGAGGTGGAGAAGCTTGTCTTGCAGCGGACTAGTGAGTTGGAGCAGAGGCACAAAGAGGCACTCAATGCCCAGGCCTAGGTCCACGCCGGCAAGGTGAAGGAGCTGGAGGCAGAGCGGGACGAGCTGAAGGAGCAGGCCCTGAAGCTGTCCCAGGAGAAGGACACGCTCAACAGCGCTCTGACGGAGGCGCAGGGCGCGGCCGTCAGCAGGCCCGGGGAGCTCTCCGAGGCCAACAAGTCCATCAAGGACCTCAAGCTAGAGCTGGAGGGCCTCGAGGGGATGCTCTTGGAGGCCAAAACCCGAGAGGGGACCCTGGCCAAGGAGCTGGAAGCCGAGAAGCAGTTGCGAAAGAACGAGGCCCTCAACTTCATGGATCACGTGGAGGGCGAGAACCGCTGGCTCGACCGCCTTGCCACCGTTGCCAACAAGGCCACCGCGCAGCTGGCCACCATGGGGATGCCGGACGTGAGGTATGCCCCGGAGCGGAGCATGAGCGCCAACTGCAGCCTGACCCTGTTCTTTGAGAAGGTTGTCGGCGCTTTGGAGCGGCTTCACGCCAACCGGGCGGCCTCGCTGGCCGACGAGGCCCGGAGGCTTTGCCAGGGCGCCATGACCAAGGTTCTCACCAAGGTGGCCTACTGGTACCCGGACCTCGACTTCGACACCGCGCTGGAGAGCTTGCCGGAGGATACTGACCTCGCACCGCTCAGGGAGCGCATCAAGCCCATCATCAGCCGCGTCGGCGGAATTCAGAGGGTAGAGGGCCAGCGCCGGGATTAGGCACCCCGTTGTTTCTTACCGCTGCTGCAGGTTCACAACCAAGACAATTGCTATCTTTAGTTAGAACCGCAGCAACAAACCGATATAATATAACTCTACAGCATTTTTAGTATCATGCATGTTATTTTCCTGTTCGATTTTCCTTTGTATGTCCACTCTACGTTAACTGGGTAGGTTTGCCGGCGCGTAAACCCAAGGCGGCATCTTGGGAACAGGTCCCCAGTGGCCTGCCGGGTGTGCTTGCTACCGGGCGAACCACCTTACCGCCCTTAGCGCGGCCGCCCGAACCGTCGAGTTTAACTCGAGTCAGGGTCGGTAGCGTTGCCAAGTGCGGAAGGCTACCCCGCCACTCTCGACGCGGCCGCTTTGAGCTGTTGAGTGGACTCGAAACAGAACAAGGGTGTTGCCAATTGTGGGAGTGCCCCTTTGCGTGCAGGTTTCTCATACATAGGCAAGATCTCCGAGGACGATAACCTTATATATAGAAGGAAATAACTCAAAGCTCTGAATGACTTAGCTTCTCTGTTGCCGCACTAGCATCCTTCACGCTCGCAGGCGGCGCCCCTTTCTCCTGGCCGTCTCCTTCTTGGGAGCTATGGCGACGAAGAACTGCCAGGCTAGCTACTAGACCAGATTCTCACAATTGCGCCACCCCTACCTAGCACGCCAAAGATGTCGGTGTGGAACGACACCTATGGGATCACAAGAATCCCTACTACGGTTGTCGGGGCGCAGGGTTGCAAGAAGAGCAGGATCAGTAGTCAGCACAAGGATCGTTTACCCAGGTTCGGGCCGCGAGGATGCGTAAAACCCTAGTCCTGCTTTGGTGGGTGTATTTCAGAGAGTTCTTGAGCTCTCGAACTAGCTATGGTGAGTGCGTGGTTCGAAAGAGCCGAATCCTTCTCCAGTATGCTATGGGCCTCCTTTTATAGTCGAAAGGGGCTGCCACAGTGGCACACATGAGGTGGAAAGACGCACAGTGCTATGAGCTTATCGCTCGTATTACAGGACAAGACACATTTAATGCGTAGCTTAGGTGTCCCTAGCTTTATTGGGGACGGGGGCGAGGCCCGTCCCGTCCGTCGCCGCTCCCCCTTGCTTCGACACGCGCCCTGGCCAGCGACGCATGCGGCGCCATGTAGGCAGGCAGGCAGCTGAGGTGGCGCGGTGGTAGGGTCTTCACGAAGATCTGCATGTCGCCATGCAGGCGTGTGCTGAGTTGGCCTGGAAGCTGCATGTTGCCACGCAGGTGCCTGCCCAGCTGGTCGGGCTGGCAGTTGCATGCGAACGGCGGTGGAGACTTGGTTGGTGCGGGCCTGGCAGTGGCCCTGCTGGCGTCCTTGGTGAGGGCCTTGCCGGGTGGCCCGGCAAGGGTCTTGCCGTGGCACGCTGTCATCCCTGGCAAGAATCTTGCCGGGGGTCTGGTGGCTTTCCTCGGCAAGGATCTTGCCGAGGATCGTCGTCTTCTAATCCTCATCTGATCTTGAGTGTTCCTTGTCTTCACAAAGATCTGCATGCCACCACAGAGGTGCCTCCCGAGCCCTGGCCCAACGTGGTTGATGGTGCTAGGGACGTGGGCTCAAGGGTGGCTCGCTCTGTTGGTGTTTGGGTGCGTTGCCCCAGCAAGGGTCTTGCCGGGGCAGCTGAGGTTGTCCCCGGCAAGGGTCTTGTCGGGGGAAACTGCTCCGCCCCTCTTCTTCTTTGCGTTCTTGGTCTTGGCGTTGCTCTGGCTGTCTTGGGCTTCGGTTTTGCCTTGTTTCACCTCCCCTGCTCTGCTTGGTGTGGCCGTGGGCGCGGCTCCGACTACCCGTGCACAGGTAAAGGGGTACAAAGGTGCGCCCCTTCTTTTGTACACCGACAGGTGACCCCGGGCACCCGCACTAGGCAGACAGATGCGGGAACCGGTAAAATTGAAATGGCCACAACTTTTGCAAACGAACTCCGAATTTGATGAAACCAAGTTTGTTGGGAAGCTAGAGACAAGGGCTAACACAATATTGATAGAAATATCAAGAAATAGCAATTGAGACAATACCCAAAATAAAATGGTGAGGACCCTTTCTCAAATAAGACCGGTAAAAACTCTAACACCGAAAACGCAAAAGAAGATACATGTGAACTCCGTTTTCGATGAACTCGAGCTTGTCGAAAAGATGACCATAAGCTCCAAATCTCACAAAGAGAACCAAACAATAACAAAGAAAGATGATGCAAGGATGCAATGGTTTGAGATCTCTACGAATGATACGATCAAGCTACTCATCGGGAGCCCCCCTCTATAGTACGGCAATCGATCCTATAACCCGGTCTCCCAACTACCACCATGAGACCGGTAAAATAGGAGACCTATCAAGGGAAAAACCTTTGCCTTGCATGAAGTCCACTTGAGCTATATGATGACGATCTTGACTCCCTCAAGTTGGACCGCCTTCCTTGATTGTGTTGGCTCGATGAAGACTAGATGATTGCTCCCCCATAGTCCACTATGGGTGAGCCACTCTTCGGCACATCTTCACAAGTCCATTGTCACCAAAATGGACGGCAAGCTTCAAGTACTTGATCTCTTCATGATGCATCACTTGAACTTGCACACCGCAACCTAACCCCACAAAGAACGCTCACGAAGACCACGGGTTAGTACACAAAGCGTAATTGACAATGCTTACCATACCATGGGATCACTTGATCCCTCTCTGTACATCTTCTACGCTTTATGTGTTGATCAACTTGATTCACTCTTTGACTTAGTCTTGATCAACCTCTCACAAGACCAATCTTTTGGTAATTCCTTGAATAGCACCTTGGTCGACACAAACTCTGCTTGAAACCAACACATGTACTCCAAGAAAACCTATGGAGAAAACCTTCAAATATAACTCAAGGCAACCATTAGTCCACAGAGGTTGTCATCAATTACCAAAACCAAACATGGGGGCACCGCATGTTCTTTCAATCTCCCTCATTTTGGTAATTGATGACAATCACGTTCAAGAGAGTTTATATAAGGAATTATGCATCACCATGCAATGCAAGAACAAATGATGCATGAGTAAGAGATGCAAATGCTTAGGAACAAAACAAAAGCAATGCAAAACTCTGAAAACTTCTCCACAAAACTCTCTGAAACTTCTCCCCCATTGGCATCGATTGCCAAAATGGGCGAAAAGCTTAGAAGGCCAATATAGAGAGTGTTCCTCCATAAATTGTGTATTTCTCAACAAGAGAGTGTAATGTCATACACATATCCAAAGGTAAATACTTGGAGGAAGACAAACTATATTGAGGCACAAAGATTGCTAAAGAATGATATGCCACAAAGACATAACAAAGAGAGGCACAAGCAATCAAGCAATCAAAAGATACCAATTGAAGCAAGCAATCAACAGATACCAATTGAACCAACTAGACCAATGATCCTACTTTCCACATGAATAAAAGAAATTATTATATGAGCAAAGGAGTGTTCTAGAGAAACTAGAGAAGCTCCCCATGATTTGTGCATAATTTAGTTTTGTAATTGGATACAATGAGCACAAAATAGGATCGTCACTCCCCTAAGATCAATAGAACCTCACGACCAGTGCAAGAGAGCAACAGAGTGTTCTAAAGACACCAGTGAAGCTCCCCATGATTTGTGAGCTCCTTAGAATATTTGCATTAGGATACCAAGTGCACAAAAATAGGATCATCACTCCCCGAAAATCAATATAAACTCACAACAAGTGCAAGTGGACAAGTAGGAAACAAATCCTAGCACTTGCAACAAACAAATGGTTGAGCAACATGTAAAAGAGGCAACTTAAGAATAGGCTCAACCAAAACCGATGTGTGTGACTCATGGCAAAGCACTTGAGAAGACTAATATACGGATGAGCATTAAGCATCAACATAGTCTTGGATACTGGAGATACAAGGTGCATGACATGTCCTCCCCACACACACACCAAGCAAAATGGTTCACAAGCACACTAAAAATGCACAGTGAATAACCAACACTTGTGAAAACCCATGGTGAAGAAAGAAAATGATAGCTTTGTCAAGAGGAGGGATACCAATCGAAATGGCAAAAGCCTCATCAAGACAAGCAAGAGAAAAACAATATCTTCACCACAAAAGAGTACATCAAGATGCAACGATATACGATCCGCACTCAAGGTAAGTCCTTTCACATAACCACCAAGGAAAGGTGGACGTGAAAGAATAAGGATATCAACTACAGATGTAACTCCTCTCAAGTGTATAAGATTCTAGGTGGATGAAAATCATGATGATATCAATCCACAAAGAAGGATATACACACGAAGTAGTTACAAAAAGGGAAGAACAAGATATCCACAAGGAAGTCATAAATATACCAATAAGAAATTTGCTTGAGAGCATAGCACATAGCTAGATATGGTCTTATTGTATATAAATGAATTCCAACCACACAAACATCAAAGACATCGCAACTAGCAACAAGAGTTCCTTGTTGGGATGCTTTGAGAAAGGAAACAAGTATCACAAGATAGAATGAATATCATGCCAAGATGCAACCTACACAAGGTTGAATGCAAGAAAAGAGCATGAATAGATACTTGTTACAGAGATATCATTGGAAGGATGTAGAAGTAACCAATTGAAGGTAGTATATAGTAGTTCATTGAGCATCCTAGGTTGACTCCAATAAGCACATGGTGACACCACCTTCCTTGTGAGTGAGCCGAGCATCCAATGCATCTCCAATTGTTCCTAGACCAACAACACAAACAAAATGGTACCCAAACTCATTGGGACCAAAGAGTTAGAGAACCAACAATACATAGGACAAACTCCACATAAATATGTGCATATAGATATGAAAATGAATTTCATGCACATCTCATCCAATTTGAGACTTGGTGGAGTTTCCCCTATATATTGGGTCAAAGAAAGAAAGCATGCCAAAGAAACTACATGAAGTTAATATGCATGCTCAAGACTTTCAAGAACTGATACCAATTGACAAAGAAATGCCAAGTGAAGAAAAGATACCAAATGAATAAATCATCACTTGGAGGATATCCATAACAGATACATCGAGGAATGAGATATTCATTTATACACACTAAATAAAAGATATCAAACTCCCAAAAGAGAGGATGGTTCCAAACAAACCAAGCTCTCTACAAAGTTTCATGATGGCACAAAGTACCAAAAACAAAACGGCTTGCCTACCACCAACACACACTTGATAAGGATCACAAGATGAGTGTTTTATAGAAAATAGGATAGCTCCCCCAAGACTAGTGCATTATAGAGAATTTGCATTTGAATACAAAATGCACAAGGTGGGACCACCACTTTCACTATATCTAGAAAACACTAAACAAGATCTAGAGATTAACAAGATCCACAACCGGTATGGAAGACAAAGGGAGTTGATACATTCCTTGGCAAGAGATAAGGCAATAAGGAGCAAATGCCAACGTGAAGATGATCAATAATTTCTACACACATAAGTGAGTACCAATTGTCAAAAGACAAGAAGTATTTGGAAATAATTCCCGTTGGTAGATAGCAAGGATATCCAACATCATCTTCACACCAGACACAAGCAAATTGCAACTTCTAGAGCTAACATGCCACCTAGGGGCAAGATAATTTACAATATCAATTCTAGGTGACAATATCTCAAATGAACACATTTTCTAGGCTTGTAATATGCACATAGCATATTACTCCCCCATAATGTGATACCAAAAAAACTTACAAGAGGCAATAAGGGAATCCAACAAGAGATAATTGATGGACTATTTAGAATTTGAATTTATCATGAGAAGACATACCACATAGCGACTAGATAATCTTTTAATATCAATACTAGATGGTATTACTCATGTACACACATTTATAGGATTGTGAGGTGCACAAAGCACATCACTCCCCCACAATGGGATATTCCATTAATCTCTCACAAGATCCAACAAAGATACAAACAATATGCACAAAGGCTCAACGAACAACACACATGTACATGAAGTGCAAACCAACATACACATACTTGATTACTCAAGATAAGCAATTTGGAGACACAACATATACAAACACATGCAAGGAACAAAACCAAAACATGCAACGGGGCAAGTAACTTTCAATGTAAGCAATTTAAGTACAAGTTACCGGAAGGAGGCACATTGGATATAGTATAGAAACTTGGTAACCCAACTGACTTGGCTTGAGATAATACGAATGATGAAGACCCCTTAATTCTTCATAATGTAGCCAAGTCTCCAATACCCTCCGGCAACACCTATTGATCAAGTTTGAGATTGTTGGTCCCCGACCAAGTTGGGTCCTAAGAGGTTAGTCACAATAGGCTTGGCTATCCAAATGGTTCTTTTCTTGACACCACCTTGAGTACCAACAACTTTGGCAAACACATTGCCAACCTTATCCTTCCCAAGAGAATAGATATCATCAATAATAATTGGGTTGGATAAGTTACCACTAGTGCATGAAGAAGCGAGGTGACCTTTCTCACGACATAGGTAGCAACGTCTACTCTTCACTTTCTTCTCACTTGATTTCTCAACTTGAGAAGCATTAGCTTGAGTTTTCTTGGGAAGAGGCCTTTCTTCAACTTGAGGTTGAGCATGAGAGTGAACTTGTGGCCGCTTCCCTTGTTGCTTGTCACTAATGGGCTTCTTCATCAATGGGCAAGATCTAACATGATGCCCTTCTACTTTTCACTTGAAGCAAATAATCTTGGCCGAATTCTTGAGTTGTTCTTGGCCCTTCTTCTTGTTTCTCTTGGACTTCTTCTTCTTATTGGAGTTGAATATCCAAGTCCACCTTTGTCATTGGGGGATTTTTACACACTCAAGATATTGTTGAGTGTGAATTTCCCTTCATGACACTTTTCCAAGTCTTTCTTCAAATAAGTGACTTGGGCCTTGAGATCTTTGATTTCCTCTACATGGTTAGTCTGAACACAAGTACTAGAGGAAGTATAAGCTTCATCGTTAGAGCAACATGGCAAGGAAAGTAATTCATCACAAGATGTACCGACATTGTGAGTAGATGAATTACAAGGACTAGCACATGGCAAAAAAGCATTTTGACTAGAAGTAGTGCTAGTATCCACATGAGGCTCACTAGATGTTACCTTAGCAATCATGGCCTCATGAGCTATCTTTAGCACATTATGGGATACTAGAAGATCATCATGAGAGCTTGAGAGCTTTTCATGTATTTCTTCCAATTTCCCATAATTGCTAGATAGCAACTCAAGTTGAGCCCGAAGCTCAACATTCTCCTTCAAAATGGATGCTTCACAAGTAATAGAGTTAGTAGCACAAGCACCCTCAATAATAGCAAGAGGAGAAGGCAACTTGGCAAGCTCTTTTGAATATGAAGCTTTAAGTTGTGCATGAGACTCGGTGAGTTTGATGAGCTCACTCTTAATGACCCTTGAGCCATTTTCGAGGTGCCCAAAGTCCTCAAGGAGTTTAGAATGTGCAACTTCAAGCTTATCATTTTTAGTTTCAAAGTCATCGGTCACCTCAAGAGCTCTATCATGAGATTCCTTCACTCTAGATAGTTCTAGAGCAAAAGTCTCCTCAAGAGTTTCCTTGGTGGTTTGTTCAAGTTCAAGAGCTTGAGAGAGGTCCGCAATCTCATTAGCGTAATCACCCTCATGACCTTCCATTTCTCAATGGTGACCTCATGCTCCTCAAGATGAGATACCAACTCCTCAATATAATTCTTGCCCTCAATGGCAATGGACATGATTTCCATGAAGTTGGAACGAGCAATTTTATTTTTATGAAGAGCTTTAAAGACCATTTCCCCCTTAATTTTTACGGAGGAAACATTATCATTCTCTTCATCATTATCCTCATCATCATTAGCATTAACATCATCATCAAGAGACATATTGGCGTTCAAAGTAGGAGATACCTTTGAAGCCTTAGCCATAAGGCATAAAGCAATAGATGATGATGTAGGATCCCTTGAAGCACCATTTAAGACCACATCTTGTTCCATGGAGTGTTGAGTTTCCTCTACATTGTTAGCACAACAACTCGAGGAAATAGATACATTTTTATCATGGCACACAAGTCATAGCAAGCATATCATCATGAGATTTGAGCACGCAATTTCTACATGATATGCAAGGACTATCAACACAAGCATGTGAAACATGTAAGGTGCTCGAAGTGTTAAATTCCAAAGAAAGACCATTGCAATAAGATAATGATGAAGGATCACCAAGAACAAGCACACTATCATCATTGCAATGACCAACACTACTCACCATAGCATTACCTTGTGGCAATCCACATGTAGGTGAAGTAGAGGAAGTTGAGAAGGCAACACGGCCGGAGGTGGAGGGAGAACAATCATCCCCACAAATCTTGGACACACCATATTTATCTTGAAGCTTTGTCCACAACTCATGAGCATCCCGGAACGGCATGAGTTGAAATATAACTACATTGCTCAAAGCACCGAAAAGCACATTAGAAGCTTGAGAATTGAGATAAGAGTTTTTCTCATCCTCTAAAGATAATCTTTGGGGATCCTTTGGAGGATAAAAACCCATATCTACAATCGCTCTAAATTTGGGTCCATGACCCTAAAGAGATTAAGCATGTGAATTACCCAAACATCAAAATTTGTGCCATCGAAACTAAGAGTGTCAGAGAATCCTAAACCCCTAGTATACATCCTTACTCTCTAGGCGGTTAAGCCCTAAAAGGAGAGACGAGGCTCTGATACCAATTGAAAGATCGTGGATGTCGCCTAGATGGGGGGTGAATAGGCGCTTTAAAATAATTACGGTTTAGGCTTGAACAAATGCGGAATAAAACTAGCGTTTAATTTGTCAAGCACAAAACCTAAAATGACTAGGCTCACCTATGTGCACCAACAACTTATGCTAAGCAAGATAAACAACTAGGTGATAGCAAGATATATGACAAGAAACAATATGGCTATCACAAAGTAAAGTTCATAGGTAAAGGGCTCGGATAAGAGATAACCGAGGCACGCGGAGACGACGATGTATCCCGAAGTTCACACCCTTGCGGATGCTAATCTCCGTTCGGAGCGGTGTGGAGGCACAATGCTCCCCAAGAAGCCACTAGGACCATCATAATCTCCTCACGCCCTCGCACAATGCAAGATGTCGTGATTCCACTAAGGGACCCTTGAGGGCGGTCACCGAACCCGTACAAATGGCAACCCTTGGGGCGGTCACCGAACCCGTATACTTTGGCAACCCTTTGGGACGGTCACCGGAACCCGTCAAATTGCTCGGGGCAATCTCCACAACCTAATTGGAGACCCCGACGCTTGCCTGGAGCTTTACACCACAATGATTGAGCTTCGAACACCACCAACCGTCTAGGGCACCAAGGCACCCAAGATGAACAAGCTCAAGGGTACCAAGTACCCAAGAGTAATAAGCTTCTCAACTTGCAACTTCCACGTATCACCGTGGAGAACTCAAACCGATGCACCAAATGCAATGGCAAGGGCACACGGAGTGCCCAAGTCCTTCTCTCTCAAATCCCATCGATGCAACTAATGCTAGGGAGGAAAATGAGAGGAAGAACAAGAAGGATAACATCAAGAAATCCAAGATGTAGATCCAAGGGGTTCCCCTCACGTAGAGGAGAAAGTGATTGGTGGAATGTGGATCTAGATCTCCTCTCTCTTTCCCCCAAAAATTAGCAAGAATCCATGGAGGGATTGAGAGATAGCACGCTCCAAGAGGTCAACAATGGTGTGGGAGAAAGCTTGCAAGAGGAATAGGGTTGAAGGTGGAAGAAGGGGGTATAAATACCACCAAGAAAAATGTGGCTGTTGCACCCAGCCGCCACCCCGGGCACCTGGACAAAAGGGGTCCGGGCACCCGGACCCAACAGAGAAAAAGGCATACAACCCCGGGCACCCGGGGGCAAAACCCCAGGCACCCGGACACACATGGAAAGAAACAGGGCAGGGGGGCGGGCACCCGGGGGTCTCAACCCCGGGCACCCGGAGGGGGCCGAGAGGAGGAGACAGAGGAGCCCGGGCACCCGGGGGTCCAAGACCCCGGGCACCCAGGGTGATCAGAGGAGGTTCGGGAGACGGCACGGGTGACCCCGGGCACCCGGGGGGCGAGACCCCGGGCACCCGAACCGGCCAGAGAGGTCACTAAGGTGGGGCTCGGGTGACCCCGGGCACCCGCACTAGGCAGAGAGATGCGGGAACCGGTAAAATTGAAACGGCCACAACTTTTGCAAACGAACTCCGAATTTGATGAAACTAAGTTTGTTGGGAAACTAGAGACAAGGGCTAACACAATATTGATAGAAATACCAAGAAATAGTAATTGATAAAATACCCAAAATAAAATGGTGAGAACCCTTTCTCAAAGACCGGTAAAAATTCCAACACCGAAAACGCAAAAGAAGATACATGTGAACTCCGTTTTCGATGAACTCAAGCTTGTCAAGAAGATGACCATAAGCTCCAAATATCACAAAGAGAACCAAACAAGAACCAAGAAAGATGATGCAAGGATGCAATGGTTTGAGCTCTCTACGAATGATACGATCAAGCTACTCATCGAGAGCCCCCCTTGATAGTACGGCAATCGATCCTATAACCCGGTCTCCCAACTACCACCATGAGACCGGTAAAATAGAAGACCTATCAAGGGAAAAACCTTTGCCTTGCACGAAGTCCACTTGAGCTATATAATGACGATCTTGACTCCCTCAAGTTGGACCACCTTTCTTGATTGTGTTGGCTCGATGAAGACTAGATGATTTCTCCCCCATAGTCCACTATGGGTGAGCCACTCTTCGGCACATCTTCACAAGTCCATTGTCACCACAATGGATGGCAAGCTTCAAGCACTTGATCTCTTCGTGATGCATCACTTGAAATTGCACACCGCAACCTAACCCCATAAAGAACTCTCACGAAGACCACGAGTTAATACTAAAAGCGTAATTGGCAATGCTTACCATACCATGGGATCACTTGATCCCTCTTGGTACATCTTCTATGATTTGTGTGTTGATCCACTTGATTCACTCTTTGACTTAGTCTTGATCAACCTCTCACAAGACCAATCTTTAGGTAATTCCTTGAATAGCACCTTGGTCGACACAAACTCTACTTGAAACCAACACATGTACTCCAAGAAAAGCCTATGGACAAAACCTTCAAATATAACTCAAGGCAACCATTAGTCCATAGAGATTGTCATCAATTACCAAAACGAAACATGGGGGCACCGCATGTTCTTTCACAAGCATTAAGCATAATTAACACCGAATAATGCACCACAAGTAGGATATAATTTCATTGCATGTTTATTGACTTTTGTGCATGCATAGGGAATCACAAACCTTAACACCAATATTCTTACTAGAGCACAATTACTCATCAACATAACTCACATATCACATCATCATATCTCAAAACTATTACTAAGAATCAAGTTTATTTTGTCCAATGATCTTCATGACATTTTTTATTCTTTATCCTTCTTGGATATCAATCACTTTGGGACTAATTTTCATGTGTTGCTTTTCATAATCTCAAACAAATATAAGTGAAGATCATGAGCATAACAAATTTTCTTTCTCTCAAAACAATTTAAGTGAAGCAAGAGAGAATTTCTTCAAAATTTTACTAACTCTCAAACAAATCTAAGTGAATCAAGAGAGCATTTCTTCAAAAATACTAAGCACACCGTGCTCAAAAAGATATAAGTGAAGCACTAGAGCAAGTCCTAGCACATAAAAGATTTAAGTGAAGCACAGAGAGCAATTCTAACAAGTCATGATATAAATTTGGCTCTCTCAAATAGGTGTGTCCAGCAAGGATTGATGACTTAAAACATAAAATAAAACAAGCAAAGATTCATATCTGAGACGTCTCCAGCGTATCTATAATTTATGAAGTATTCATGCTATTATACTATCCTTCTAGGATGTTTTATATGCATTTATATGATATTTTATATGATTTTTGGGACTAACCTATTAACCTAGAGCCCAGTGCCAGTTTCTGTTTTCTCCTTGTTTTAGAGTATCGCAGAAAAGGAAAACTAAACGGAGTCCAATTGATGTGCCACTTGACGGAGATCATTTTTGGACCAGAAGAAGCCCACGGAGTACCAGAAGCAGGCCAGAAGAGTCCCGGGATGCCCACGAGGGTGGGGGCGCGCCCACCCCCCTAGGGCGCGCCCCTGGATCGTGGACAGCCCGGAGACCCCCCTGACGTGAAATCAATGCAAAACTCTTATATATATACCCAAACTTCCAGAAAGAAACCTAGATCAGAAGTTCCGCCGCCGCAAGCCTCTGTAGTCACGAGAAGTCAATCTAGGCCCTCTCCGGCACCCTGCCGGAGGGGGTCATCATCACCGGTGGCCATGGAGGAGTATCTCGGAGGGGCCATCATCACCATGAAGGCCAAGGACCAGAGGGTGGAGGCCATGTAGGAGGAAGCACAAGGGGGAGAACCTCTCCTCCTCTCTGTCTCGGTGGCGCCGGAGTGCCATCGGGAGGGGAATCATCGCCGCAGTGATCGTCTTCATCAACATCAACATCACCATCATCATCACCATCCTCATCTCTTTTACGCGGTCCACTCTCCCGCACCCCACTGTAATCCCTACTTGAACATGGTGCTTTATGCCACATATTATGATCCAATGATGTGTTGCCATCCTATGATGTTTTGAGTAGATATCTTTTGTCTTTGGGTTGATTGATGATCTAGATTGGTATGAGTTGTATGTTTTACTTTGATGCTGTCCTATGGTGCCCTCCATGTCGCGCAAGCGTGAGGGGTTCCCGCTGTAGGGTGTTGCAATACGTTCATGATTCGCTTCTAGTGGGTTGGTGAGTGACTGAAACACAAACCCGAGTAAGGGGGTTGTTGCATATGGGAATAAAGAGGACTTGATGCTTTAATGCTATGGTTGGGTTTTACCTTAATGATCTTTAGTAGTTGCGGATGCTTGCTAGAGTTCCAATCATAAGTGCATATGATCCAAGTAGAGAAAGTATGTTAGCTTATGCCTCTCCCTCATATGAAACTGCAATAGTGATCACCGGTCTTGTCAACGGTTGCCTAGGACAATTTCGCACACCGATCCACCATTATTCCACACTCGCTATTTATAATATTTAGTAATATATTCTAACTTTACGATAACAGCACCTACTTTTATATTTTAGCTCTCCGATTTCATACAAAGTTATCCTCTTCATACCCACAACGTAGTTTTATTTCTCGTTTCTAGTTGGAAGCAAACGTTCGGTGTACGTAGAGTCGTATCAGTGGCAGATAGGGCTTGAGAGAATATTGATCTTACCTTTAGTTCCTTGTGGGTTCGACACTCCATACGTATCACTTCCACCTTTGGAAATTGCTACGATGATTCCCTGCACTTGGGGATTATCAAGCTCTTTTCTGGCGCCGTTGCCGGGGAGCAATAGCGTGGGGTTGATATTCTCGTGTGTGTGCTTGTTTGCTTTCTTCACTAAGTAGATTTTGTTTTTTTCTTTTTGTTTCTGTTTAGTTGTGGGTGAAACATACAAAAAAAATTAAAAGAATGAAAATACAAAAAAAAAATACTTGCCTTTCATGCCTAAAAAAGTTTTTCAAAAAGAGAGGTGATTGGAAAGTTATGCATTGAAGAAGTGAGGGTCGACCTTGAGCACTTGTGTTCATTCTCATGGAAACAATGTAGAATTTTTCATGGAAGTTTCTCTGTAAATAATTATCCCCTTGTATATATCCATTGTATTATAAAAATAATGTGCCAAGCTTTGGTTTTAGGATGATTAGATTGTTTGTTTACTATGTGCAGAACAAAAACAGAAACTTTGGCTGTAGTGCGTGAATTTACATTTTTTTGCTGGAAAGTCAAATGGGTCTGAAACTTTTTGCACATTACTTATGTACAAAGTTTTCAAATTGTAAAATTTAGTTCATAATTTTAGGAGTTACAGAAGTTTGCTAAACTTCCAGATTACTACAGACTGTCCTGTTTAAGACGGATTTTGCTTTTGATGCAATGCTTGCTTGTTTTGATGAAACTAATGATTCCTATCAGTGGATTAAGCCATGGAAAAGTTATATTACAGTAGCTATAATGCAAAAACAAAATATGAATTGGTTATCAACAGCACCTATAGTAGTGATTTGCTTTGTTATACTAACGGATCTCACAAAGTTTTTGTTAAGTTTTTGTGGATGAAGTGTTCAAAGAACAAGGAGTTACCGATGTGAGAAGAATAAAGAGAGGCAAAAGTTCAAGCTTGGGGATTCCCAAGGCACCCCAAGTAAATATTTCAAAGGATACTCAAGCATCTAATCTTGGGGATGCCCCGGTTCGCATCCCATCTTTCTTCTTCAACAATTATCGGTATACCTTGGTTTTTGTTTTGTTCACGTGATTTGTGTCCTTTGTGTTTTTCTTTTTATTTAAGAACCATGCTAGTATGATATGTACCTTCATCAATTTATAGAATACTTCATGTGCTTCACTTAAATCTTTTAAGTATGATCCTATAGAATTGCTCTTTGTGCTTCACTTAAATCTTTTGAGTATGGTTTTATAGAATGCTTCAGGTGCTTCACTTATACATTTTGAGCTTGGTTAGTCTATATTAATTGTAGAATGCCCCATGAACTTCACTTATATCCTTTGGAGTATGAATAATACTATCATTTAAAGTGGGTTTGGAAGAGTGTCAACTTTAGGAATTAGTGATCCCACTATTTTGGAGGTGTTGAATCTTAGTGTGATATTTATGAAAGTGGATTTGGAAGAGTGTCAACTTTAGCTAGTAATGATTCCACTATTTCGGAAGAGGTTACAATTGAGTATGAGAACAAAGTTGCTATCCATGATGCTACTGAAAATTATTATGAGGGAGGAATACATGCTTGTAGGAGTTGCAATAATATCAAGTTTCCTCTCTATGTGCTTAAAGTTTTGAAGTTATACTTGTTTTGCCTTCCTATGCTAGTTGATTCTTGTTCCCATAAGTTGTGTGCTCACAAAATCCCTAGGCATAGGAAGTAGGTTATATTTAAATGTGCTAGTCATATTCTTCAAGATGCTCTCTTTGTGCTTCAATTCCTATCTTTTATGTGAGCATCATTGAAATCATCATGCCTAGCTAAAAGGCATTAAAGAAAAGCGCTTGTTGGGAGACAACCCAATATTTACCCTTACTGTTTTTGAGTGTTTACATGATTAAGCTACTGTAGTAATCATGTTTTATAGCTTTTGTTTCAATAAAGTGCCAAGTAAGACCTTTGGGAAGACTTGGGTGAAGGTTATTGTGATCTTGCTGTAAAAAACAGAAACTTTGCGCTCACGAGATTAGCTGTAATATTTTACAGAAGAGTGCTTTTGAGTTGATTCTTTTTGCAGAAGATTAATAGACAAATTCCTCACGTCCACCAATTTATTTCATAATTTTTGGAGTAGAATAAGTATGGTTTATGTTCAGATCATTACAGACTGTTCTGTTTCTGACAGATTCTATTTTCATTGCATAGTTTGCTTGTTTTCTAATTTCTATGACTTATATTTCTCAATATAAATTGTAGAAATGATATGGTACAGTATACATTGTGTGGGAACAATTATGAACCTTGTCTTAGACAGTACCGAAGTGAATGGTTTACTCTTTATCATACTAACCTATCTCACGAAGTTTGGTTAAGTTTTGTGTGATTGAAGTTTTCAAGCTTTGGGTGAGATATCGATATGAGGAGAATAAGGAGTGGAAAGACCCTAAGCTTGGGGATGCCCAAGGCACCCCAAGGTAATATTCGAGGAAGACTCAAGTACCTAAGCTTGGGGATGCCCCGGAAGGCATCCCCTCTTTCGTCTTCAAAACTATCGGTATACCTTACTAGGAGCTATATTTTTATTCGTCACATGATATGTGTTTTGCTTGTAGCGTATTTTCAATTTTACTTGTTGTTTGAATAAAATCATTGGATCTGAAATATTGAATGAAAAAGAATCCTCCCATGGCTAGTTAATTATTTGACTACTCAGTGTTCTTCACTCATATCTTTTGGAGTAGTTTGTCATTTACTCATGTGCTTCACGTATATCCTAAGAGTAAATGGTTGAATAAATTGAATGTCATAAACCTGAAATTATATATGTTTCATATGCTTATAACATGGGGAGTAATGACTTCACACATAATAAGTATAGGTAGTGAACTTATTGAAAGTTAGCAAACGTAGAATTGGTCACTTGAACAATTCATGAAAGAATACTGAAGGAAGAGAGGTTTCACATATAAATATACTATCTTGGACATCTTTTATGATTGGGAGCACTCATTCAAATACGACATGCTAAAGAGTTGATGTTGGACAAGGAAGACAACGTAATGGGTTATGTTTTCTTATATCTGAAATAAAGTATATTGTCATGGATCATCCAACATGTTGAGCTTGCCTTTCCCCCTCATGCTAGCCAAATTCTTTGCACCAAGTAGAGATACTACTTGTGCTTCCAAATACCCTTAAAACCAGTTTTGCCATGAGAGTCCACCATATCTACCTATGGATTGAGTAAGATCCTTCAAGTAAGTTGTCATCGGTGCAAGCAATAAAAATTGCTCTCTAAATATGTATGATTGATTGGTGTGGAGGAAATAAGCTTTATACAATCTTGTGATGTGGAAGAAATAAAAGCGATGTGCTGCATAATAAAGGTCCATATCACAAGTGGCAATATAAAGTGACGTTCTTTCGCATTAAGATTTTGTGCATCCAAACCTGAAAGCGCATGGCAACCTCTGCTTCCCTCTGCGAAGGGCCTATCTTTTACTTTTATCTTCTACCTTATGCAAGAATCTTGGTGATCTTCACCTTTCCTTTTTACATTTTATCCTTTGGCAAGCACAGGATGTTGGAAGGATCCTGATATATATATATATATATATATATATATATATATATATATATATCTAATTGGATGTAAGTTGGCATGAGCTATTATTGTTGACATTACCCTTGAGGTAAAAGGTTGGGAGGCGAAACTATAAGCCCCTATCTTTCTCTGTGTCCGATTAAAACTCCATAACCACAAGTATTGCGTGAGTGTTAGCAATTGTGAAAGATTAAATGATAGTTGAGTATGTGGAGTTTGCTAAATCAAAGCTCTGACATAGACTCTTCCTGAAAATAAGATGAATTGCAATTGTTTGATGACTGAGAATATTGTTTGTTAGTTTTCAAGAAAGTTTATGATCTATACTTTAAACATGTGATTTGCTTGTTACTTGATCATGAAAAGTTTTATGAGATGAGCTATTGTTATGACATATAATGATGCTAGAAAAAGTGACTGGAATTATCATTGATCAAACTTTTGCACTTGCTAGCATTCACACTTCATAAATTATCTCTTTTATCATTTACCTACTTGAGGACGAGCAGGAATTAAGCTTGGGGATGCTTATACGTCTCCAACGTATCTATAATTTATGAAGTATTCATGCTATTATACTATCCTTCTAGGATGTTTTATATGCATTTATATGATATTTTATATGATTTTTGGGACTAACCTATTAACCTAGAGCCCAATGCCAGTTTCTGTTTTCTCCTTGTTTTAGAGTATCGCAGAAAAGGAAAACTAAACGGAGTCCAATTGACATGCCACTTGACGGAGATCATTTTTGGACCAGAAGAAGCCCACGGAGTACCAGAAGCAGGCCAGAAGAGTCCCGGGCTGCCCACGAGGCTGGGGGCGCGCCCGCCCCCCTAGGGCGCGCCCCCTGCCTCGTGGACAGCCCGGAGACCCCCCTGATGTGAAATCAACGCAAAACTCTTCTATATATACCCAAACTTCCAGAAACAAACCTAGATCGGAAGTTCCTCCGCCGCAAGCCTCTGTAGCCACGAGAAGTCAATCTAGGCCCTCTCCGGCACCCTGCCGGAGGGGGCCATCATCACCGGTGGCCATGGAGGAGTATCCCGGAGGGGCCATCATCACCATGAAGGCCAAGGACTAGAGGGTGGAGGCCATGGAGGAGGAAGCACAAGGGGGAGAACCTCTCCTCCTCTCTCTCGGTGGCGCCGGAGTGCCATCGGGAGGGGAATCATCGCCGCGGGGATCGTCCTCATGAACATCAACATCACCATCATCATCTCTTTTACGCGGTCCACTCTCCCGCACCCAGCTGTAATCCCTACTTGAACATGGTGCTTTATGCCACATATTATGATCCAATGAAGTGTTGCCATCCTATGATGTTTTGAGTAGATATCTTTTGTCTTTGGGTTGATTGATGATCTAGATTGATATGAGTTGTATGTTTTACTTTGATGATGTCCTATGGTGCCCTCCGTGTGGCGCAAGCGTGAGGGGTTCCTGCTGTAGGGTGTTGCAATACGTTCATGATTCGCTTATAGTGGGTTGGTGAGTGACTGAAACACAAACCCGAGTAAGGGGGTTGTTGCGTATGGGAATAAAGAGGACTTGATGCTTTAATGCTATGGTTGGGTTTTACCTTAATGATCTTTAGTAGTTGCAGATGCTTGCTAGAGTTCCAATCATAAGTGCATATGATCCAAGTAGAGAAAGTATGTTAGCTTAGCCTCTCCCTCATATGAAACTGAAATAGTGATCACCAGTCTTGTCAACGGTTGCCTAGGACAATTTCGCACACCGATCCACCATTATTCCACACTCGCTATTTATAATATTCAGTATTATATTCTACCTATAAGATAACAACACCTACTTTTATATTTTAGCTCTCCGATTTCATACAAAGTTATCCTCTTCATACCCACAACGTAGTTTTATTTCTCGTTTCTAGTTGGAAGCAAACGTTCGGTGTACGTAGAGTCGTATCAGTGGCAGATAGGGCTTGAGAGAATATTGATCTTACCTTTAGTTCCTTGTGGGTTCGACACTCCATACTTATCACTTCCACCTTTGGAAATTGCTACGATGATTCCCTGCACTTGGGGATTATCAATATCATACAAGACGCTCCAAGCAAAACACATATCATGTGACGAATAAAAATATAGCCTCGAGTAAAATACCGATAGTTGTTGGAAGAAAGCGGGGATGCCACTCGGGGGCATCCCCAAGCTTAGTTGGTTGCTCATTTTTGGATAATAGCTTGGGATGCCGGGGCATCCCCAAGCTTAGGCTCTTACATCCTTCCTTCATCCATTGTAAGATAACCCAAAACTTAAAAACTTCAATCACACAAAACTCAACAAAACCTTCGTGAGATCCGTTAGTGTAAGAAAAATAAATCACTACTATAAGTGTTGTATCAAACCAATTCATATTTTGTTTTTGTATTATATCTACTGTATTCCAAATTTTCTATGGCAAAAACTCATCATAGAAAACCATAGAGCCATCAAAATAAGCACACAACACAAAGAAAACAAAATCTGTCAAAACAGAACAATCTGTAGTAATCTGAACTTTGTGAATACTTCTGGAACTCCAAAAATTCTAACAAATTAGTAAGACCAGGGTAATTTGTATATTAATCTTCTGCAAAAAGAATCAGAGCAAAAGCTCTTTTCTGTGATTTTTTAAAATTATTTTCGTGAGCACAAAGTTTCTGTCTTTTTCAGCAAGATCAAACAACTATCACCCAAGAAGATCCTAAAGGCTTTACTTAGCACAAACACTAATTGAAACATAAAAAACACAATCATACAAGTATCATAATTGTGCTAGCACTCAAAAACAGAAATCAAAAAGCAAAAATAAATTTTATTCATTGGGTTGCCTCCCAACAAGCGTTATAGTTTTACGCCATTAGCTAGTCGTAAGGCAACGATCTAAGTTTGTCACCTTTGGTTCGAGATCCATAAGATGCCTTCATGATTGATTCATAAGGTGGCCTGATTTTTGTTCTAGGAAAGTGTTCCATGCCCTTCCTCAAAGGAAATTGGAACTTAATATTGCCTTCTTTCATATCAATCACGGCACCGATAGTGCGTAAAAACGGTCTACCAAGAATAATTGGACAAGACGGATTGCAATCAATATCAAGAACAATAAAATCAATGGGCACATAATTCCTATTTGCAAGAATAAGAACATCATTAATTCTTCCCATAGGGTTTTTAATAGTAGAATCCGCCAAGTGCAAATTCAAAGAACATTCTTCAAGATTAGTAAGACCAAGCACATCACATAAAGATTTCGGAATTGTAGAAACACTAGCACCCAATTCACACAAAGCAAAACACTCATAATTTTTAATCTTGACTTTGATAGTAGGTTCCCACTCATCATGCAATTTTCTAGGAATTGAAACTTCTAATTCCAACTTTTCTTCCAAAGCTTTCATCATAGCATCAACAATATGTTTAGTAAAAGCTTTGTTTTGTTCATAAGCATGGGGTGAATTTAGCAATGGATTGCAACAAAGAAATACAATCAGTCAAAGAGCAACTATCATAATTAAAGTCTTTGTAATCCAAAATAGTGGGTGCATCACTAGCTAAAGTTTTGACCTCTCCAAACCCACTTTTATCAATTTTCTCAACAAGATTTTCAACCTCCGAAATTTTGGGACGCCTTCTACCTAAAGTTGACTCTTCTCCAGTCCCATTTGCATCATTCTTAACTTTAATAAACAAGGAATCAATAGAAGAAACACCAATAATTTTAAGATCTTCATCATTTTTGCAAGAATAATCACTAGAAAAAGCTTTCTCTAAAAATTCTCTTTTAGCTCTAAGCATAGCAGTTCTTTTCTTACTTTCATCCATAGAAACATAAAGAGCTTTAATTGATTCATCAACTTTAGGCACAAAAATTTTCATCTTGAGATTTTCCACATCATGAGCAATTCTATCAACACTTCTAGATAATTCATCAATCTTATTCAACTTTTCTTCTATGGAAATGTTGAAAACTTTTTGTGTGTTGATAAATTCTTTAATACTATTCTCAAGATCAGAGGTGTTCCTATTATTATTATAAGATTGATTTCCATAGCAATTACCATAATTGTTAGAGGAATTACTAGGAAAAGGCCCAGGATTAAAATTTCCTCTATAAGCATTGTTGTTGAAATTATTGCAAGAAATAAAATTCACATCAATGGCATCACTATTTTGCTCAATCAAAGTAGACAAAGGCATATCATTAAAATCAATAGGAGCACTTTTACTAGCAACCAATTTCATAAGAGCATCAACTTTATCACTCAAAGAAGAAATGTCTTCAACCGAATTAACTGTTTTACTAGTAGGAGCCCTTTCGATATGCCATTATGAATAATTTTCCATGATATTATCAAGAAATTTGGTGGCTTCACCCAAAGTAATTTCCATAAAAGTACCACCCGTGGCGGAATCTAAAAGATTACGAGAAACAAAATTCAACCCCGCATAAATTTTTTGTATGATCATCCAAAGATTGAACCCATGAGTTGGGCAATTCCTTAGCATCATTTTCATCCATTCCCAAGATTGTGCAACATGCTCATGTTCAAGTTGCTTGAAATTCATGATCTGGGTTCTAAGGGAAATAATTTTTGCGGGCGGAAAATACTTAGTGATAAAAGCATCTTTGCACTTATTCCAAGAATCGATACTATTGCGAGGCAAAGAAGAGAACCAAAATTTTGCAGAATCACGCAAAGAAAACGGAAATAATTTCATCTTGACCAAATCATTGTCCACATCTTTTTTATTTTGCATTTCTCATAATTCCACGAAGGTATTGAGATGGGACACGGCATCCTCATTAGGAGTACCAAAAAATTGGTCTTTCATAACAAGATTCAGCAAAGCAGTATTAATATCACAAGTCTCCACACTAGTGGCGGGAGGAGCAAGCGGAGTGCCAATAAAATCATTGTTGTTGGTATTTTAGAAATCACATAACTTGGTGTTCACTTGAGTCATGATGACCATACAACAAGATTGCACTCAAAAACAGATCCGGCAAGAAAACGGTGAATGAAAAAAAAGAGGCGAATAAAACGGCAAATTTTTGTGAAGTGGTGGAGAGGAAAACGAGAGGCAAATGGCAAATAATTTAAATTGCGAGGAGATGAGATTTGTGATTAGGAACCTGGTTATGTTGAAGATCCTCCCCGGTAACGGCGCCAGAAATTCCTTTTGATGTCGCTTGAAGTTACGTTGGTATTTGCCCAAAGAGGAAGGGATGATGCAGCACAGCGGCGGTAGGTATTTCACACAGAAATGAAACCAATGTTATCGAACCATTAGGAGAACCAAGCAACACAACGTAAACAGCCCCTGCACACAAATAACAACACCTCGCAACCCCACGTGTTAAAGGGGTTGTCAATCCCTTTCGGGTAACGGCGCCAGAAATTGCGTGTTGACGGGAGAAAGTTGTAATAGATTGAAATAAATAGATCAAAAATAAAATCAAGTGCAGCAAAGTATTTTGTATTTTTGGTTTAATAGATCTGAATAAAAATGCAAAGGAAAAGTAGATCGCAAGCAAATATATGAGAAAGAAGACCCGGGGGCGGTAGGTTTCACTAGTGGCTTCTCTCGAGAAAAATAGCAAACAGTGGGTAAACAAATTACTGTTGGGCAATTGATAGAACTTCAAATAATTATGAAGATATCCAGGAAATGATCATTACATAGGCATCACGTCCAAGATTAGTAGACCGACTCCTGCCTGCATCTACTACTATTACTCCACACATCGACCGCTATCCAGCATGCACCTAGTGTATTAAGTTCATGGAAAATGGAGTAATGCAATAAGAACGATGACATGATGTAGACAAGATCCGTTTATCTATGGCGGTAGATATAGATCCCATCTTTTTATCCTTAGTAGCAACGATACATACGTGTCGGTTCCCTTTCTGTCACTAGGATCAAGCACCGTAAGATCGAACCCACTACTGAGCACCTCTTCCCATTGCAAGATAAATAGATCAAGTTGGCCAAACAAAACCCAAATATCGGAGAAGAAATACGAGGCTATAAGAGATCATGCATATGAGAGATCAAAGAAACTCAAATAACTTTCATGGATATAAAAAGATATAACTGATCATAAACTCGAAGTTCATCAGATCCCAACAAACACACCGCAAAAAGAGTTACATCATTTGGATCTCCAAGAGACCATTGTATTGAGAATTCAGCGAGAGAGAGAGAAAGCCATCTAGCTACTAACTACGGACCCGAAGGTCTACAAAGAACTACTCACGCATCATTGGAGAGGCACCAATGGAAGTGGTGAACCCTTCCATGATGGTGTCTAGATTGGATCTGGTGGTTCTGGACTCTGCGGCGGCTGGATGAATATTTCGTCGATGCTTCTAGGGTTCTGGGATTTTTGGGGTATTTATAGAGCAAAGACGCGGTCTGGGGGCACCCGAGGTGGGCACAACCCACTAGGGTGCGCCTGGGCCTCCTGGCGCGCCCTGGTGGGTTGTGCCCCCCTCGGGGCACCCCCAGGTGCAACCAGGGCCCATTGCCTTGCTTTTGGCCCATAAAAAATCATCGTGGAGTTTCATGGCATTTGGACTCCGTTTGATATTGATTTCCTGCGATGTAAAAAACATGGAAAAATAGCAACTGGCACTTGGCACTATGTCAATAGGTTAGTACCAAAAAATGATATAAAATGACTATAAAATGATTACAAAACATCCAAGATTGATAATAAAACAGCATGGAACAATAAAAAATTATAGATATGTTGGAGACGTGTCAGCATCCCCAAGCTTAACTCCTGCTCGTCCTCAAGTAGGTAAGTGATAAAAAACAGAATTTTTGATGTGGAGTGTTGTTCATCAAGTCATATCATATTCTTTTCTTTATAGCATGGACATCTGGACTTTTTATGTGATTCAAAGCAATAGTCTATTTCGCCTCTTTCTTTACCATCTTTAATAGTACAAGTATACAACTGTGGTTCATCATTCTTTATTTGGTTCTTATGAAATTCTTGAACATATGTACCTATGAATCGAATAATGCATTGGTTGTTTGAACCTGATGGATATGAATAAAGCTGTAGCATACATTCAAATTCAAATTCAAATCCAAATCCAAATCTAGTACAATTTGAAAAGGCGGCAATTAAATTACGGTGAAATTACGCTCTCCAGGTTGTTACGGCACACACGGTTGGTAAAACACAAACGTTTGCGATATGCACCATAATCCGAGATGGTTCACAAAGAGGAAACATGTGCAACCATGCACAAAGTTGCCGTTTGCAAAGCGTGTGCGATGTCAGACAATATGACAAACAGTGCGGACAAACTAAACGTTTATGTTAGTTGCCTTATCGTACATGATTCGCAACCATGAACTGTTTCTGATGAAGTATGCATCATAAACATTGCACCACAGAATAGCGTGTGCGATAGTTGTCGTGTACGATGGTGTTACGACGATCCGACGTTTCGTAATCCTGTCTGACACTCGTATGATGATTAGCTAATCTTCTTAACAGTTAACCATTTGTGATGGACCGCGCATCATACACGTTCTATAATAGTGAACCGTTTGTGACGGGCCGCGCATCGTAAACGTAGCACCACAGAATACCGACTGCGATGGCAATGCAAGCATAAACGAGTAGGAGTACTGTAGGGGCCCTATCTGTCGGTGTCAAAACCGGCGGATCTCGGGTAGGGGGTCCCGAACTGTGCGTCTAAGGCTAATGGTAACAGGAGGCGGGGGACACAATGTTTACCCAGGTTCGGGCCCTCTCGATGGAGGTAATACCCTACTTCCTGCTTGATTGATCTTGATGATATGAGTATTACAAGAGTTGATCTACCACGAGATCGTAGAGGCTAAACCCTAGAAGCTAGCCTATGATTATGATTGTTGTATATGATCTATCGACTAGCCTGGCCTCGGTTTATATAATGCACCAGAGGCCTAGGATAACAAGAGTCCTAGCCGAATACGCCGGTGGGGAGGAGTCCTTGTCTTGATCACCAAGTCTTGTGGAATCTTCCTTGTATGCGGCAGCTGTCCGAACTGGCCCATGAGTATACGACCATGGGGGTCCTCGGCCCAATCCAACTGATCGGGAGACGACGTGATGAGTACCCCCTAGTCCAGGACACCGTCACTATCCCCGATGGTTTCTGGGTCGTGTGGGAAGGACCCCCCTATCGCCAACACTCACTCGGCGACGGTTCCAAATGCCGTCGCGAAAAGGGGTTAAAAACTGTTTGTATAGCACCGGCGCGCACCAGTGAATCATCAACAATGACAAAGCCATAAAATGATGATGCATTTGTTAGTGTGGCATAATGAGTGGGGCCAAAGAGGTCCACGTGAAGCAATTCAAAAAGGACGAATGGTAGTCATGATAGTCTTCAAGGGATGCTTGGATCTGGTCATCTTTCCAGCCTCACAAGCCCCGCAAAGATGATCTTTGACGAATTTGACACCCTCGATGCCAATGACATGCTTCTTCTTCACAAGTCTGTGCACCTCATGCCAGCATGACCGAGTCGATGATGCCATAGCCAGCCTTCTGAAGCTTTTGCAAGTAGACATGTGGCAGGTTGTGGTCCTGCGAAGAAATCAACAATATACAAGTCTCCTCTCCTAAAGCCTTCGAAGACTTTGGATTTGTCAGATTCCATGAGTACTATGCAGCGATATTTGCCAAATATGACAACCATATCAAGATCACAAAGCATTGAGACAGACATGAGGTTGAATCCGAGGGACTCGACAAGCATGACTTTGTCCATGTGTCGATCCTTTGAGATTGCAACCCTACCTAAACCCAATACCTTGCTTTTTCCTTTATCAGCATAGGTGATATGCTTCAGATGCGATGGAGATAGAGCAGAGTCCATGAGTAAGTTCTTGTCACTGGTCATGTGATTTGTACATCCACTGTCGAGGACCCAGTCAGTAGCTTTGAGAGATTCATCGTGCAGATGAATTAGTGCATCTTACAAACTCATATACTTCATAGTGAAGAATATGACATCAAATTCATCAGATAGAATTTCATCAAGTAGTGCAATAGATACAGGAGTATAAGGACGTGCGAAATGAGTAATTCATTTCTTCATGATTAGCTTGCGTCCTTTCAAGCATTCTCAGGTCTCCAACAAATTCTTCATACGTTCAAGTTTGTCTGGAGACCTGACCCTGCATAAGAGATTAGTTCTTTTTCTTCACCACCCACATCTGGAGGGGTGGCAAAGAGTTCATCATTCTTCAAGCTCCATATGAGAAAGGTGGCATTGAAGCCAGTGCACTTTGTTTCACAGAGGAGGGATTAGAGTATGCATATGAGTAAGCAGAGAAATTCTCCGAGGACTTATGAACATAATGATTTGAAGAATAATGCACATATTCATGACCCTTAGTTTTTCCCTACAAAACAGATGCATTAGCACGATGATGATCATGTGAGGATTTTGATCCATATGAGGAATTTGATCCATGTGAAGACTTTGGTCCATATGAAGAATTTGATCTGGGGTTCCTATTCTTCACAGGTGGTGTCATGAGGACATTCACCTGAAGACTTGCAAGGCACCTTTTGGAAACCCAGATTTTCTTCATAGGAGGACCATTCCTGCAGTTAGTTCCAACATATCTGGCAAATACTTCACCATTCTGATTTTTGAACAGTTTATAGCTAGAGTCATTTGACTCATCAGATGAATATGATGATTCACATGTAAAACCAGATAAAGTAGATGGATCTACGGAAGGTCCTTTTGCAGCAACCCATGAGGTTGTGGGATACTGCTCAGGTGTCCAATAGGACCCATCAGTATTGAGTTTCCTCTAAAATGCAATACCCTCTTTCCTAGGGTTCCTGTTCAAGATCTGCTTTTTAAGCACATCACAAAGAGCTTGATGCCCTTTGAGGCTTTTGTACATGCCTATCACATACAATTCCTTCAACCCTACATTTTTGTCAGTGATACTTTTGGTATCCTCAGATGAGGAATTTGTGACCATAGAGACAGTTGAAGAAGTCGCAACAATAGAAGCATTTGAACTTTCAGGTGAAGAATTAGCAGATTCATGTTCGATGCATTTCAAATAAGGTGCAATGAATTCTTCCTGAGCGGTACTGATCTATTGAGAAAGCAAGGAATCATTTTCCCTCTGAAGATCATCATGAGTTGCCCTTAGTTTCTCAAGATCTTGCTTTCTCTGAAGAAATTCATAAGAAAGCTTCTCATGATCGGCTAAGAGGGTTTCATGACGACCTTGACGGTTATCAAACTTAGACTAAAGACATTTAAAATCATCAGTCAGGGTTCGAGTTTGATTCACTTCCTCACCCAACAGGTCATCGCTTTTGTCTAGCAAATTTTGAATCCTTTCCAAAGCTTTTTGTTGTTTAGTGGCAATATTAGCAAGTTTGGAATAGCTAGGTTTGAGGTCATCATCAGATTCATCTTCACTAGATTCAGAGGAAGGATATCTGATTGCCTTGGCACCTTTTGCCATGAAGCAATAGGTGGGCGCAAAGTCATCGTCGCGATCATCAGCGGAGTTGGAGTTGCCATGTTCCTCAGTGTTGAAGATGGACTTGCTGACGAAAGCAGTAGCGAGAGCTAGGCTCGCCACACCAGAGTCTGACTCCTCAGATTCCTCCTCTTCCTCATTTTCCTCAGATTCAGCTTCAGAGTCCATTTCCTTGCTAATAAATGCTCGAGCCTTTCTGGAACTGCTCTTCTTGTGAGATGAAGACTTTGAATATTTTGATGATGAGGACTTTGAAGATTTCTTATTTTCCTTCGAGTCATCTGAACTGACATACTTGTACTTCTTCTTCTTTGATTCCTTCAGCCACTGAGGACAATCAGCCATGTAGTGACCATGCTTTTTTGCATTTGTGGCAAGTCCTTTTCTTGTAATCGCATGATGATTAATCTGATCTCAAGTCATCACCACTTGAAGATTTTCCAAAACGGCCACACCTTGAGAACTTCTGGAATTCCCTCATGAGCATTGCTAGCTCCTGGCTTAGTTCCTCAGGATCACCAAGGCTGCTGTCAGAATCTTCCCCTTCAGATGAGGAAATTGCCTTGGCCTTCAATGCACGTGATCTTCCATAGCTTGGCCCATAGAGGTGTCTCTTCTCAGCTTGTTGGAATTCATGAGTATTCAGTCTCTCGAGGATATCAGTAGGATCTGGTGACTTGTAATCTCCACGTTCTTGAATCATCAGTGCCAGTGTGTCGAATGAGGAATCAAGTGATCTCAGTAATTTCTTCACCACCTCGTGGTCGGTGATGTCCGTGGCACCAAGTGCTTGAGGCTCATTGGAGATGTCAGTGAGGCGATCAAAGGTTTGCTGAACATTTCCATTGTCGAGTCTTCTGAAGCGGTTGAAGAGATTGCGAAGCACGTCAACTCGAGAATCACGTTGGGTTGAGATTCCTTCGTTGACCTTGGACAACCTATCCTAGATAAGCTTTGCATTCTCCAAAGCACTCACTCTGCCGTACTGTCCTTTGCTCAGATGGCCACATATGATATTCTTGGATTGAGAGTTGAGTTGCTTGAATCTCTTCACATCAGCAACGTTTATGGTAGGAGTGACAAACGGAACGCAGTTTTCCACAACGTACCAGAGATCGTTGTCAATTGCCTCAAGATGCATGCGCATCTTGTTCTTCCAGTAGGGGTAGTCCATCCCATCGAAGGTAGGACACCCAGCCAAGACCTTGATCATGCCTGCAGTCGACATAACTAAATCTCCAGGTGGTTAAACCAAAATCACACAGAACAAGGGAGTACATTGCTCTGATACCAATTGAAAGTGCATTATATTGACTAGAGGGGGTGAATATGCGATTTTTACAAATTCGTCACTAAGGAAATTCTACTTGAGGAATTTGCTAAGCAATCAAATACAAGCAGCACATAAAGTACTCAGGTGCATGCATAACAAGATAGTAGCGTAGTCATCATGATGAAATGAAACATACACATAGCACATGTAGTGTGTAAATAGGATAAGCAGGAAAAAGACAAGGTGACTGAAGAAATAGGATTGAGGAAATTGAGAAAGTCTTCATTCAAAGTCTTCAAACAGTAACGATCAATTTCATCAACACATAAGTGTGGAAATGAAAGGGTTTAGGAAATAGAACTAGTAGCCAAATGTATCCAAATGGAGTTCCTACTCCAAGTTTGAAGCATCAATGATGTTCAATTCACCTCTCAAATGGCAAAAGACTTTCTCATCAAGCGGTTTGGTGAATATATCCGCCAATTGCTTATCGGTACGAACATGCTTAAGATCAATGTCCCCTTTAGCAACATGATCTCGAATGAAATGATGACAAACTTCAATATGCTTAGTGCGAGAATGTTGCACGGGATTGTGAGCAATCTTAATAGCACTCTCATTGTCACAGCAATGGAACATGTTTCACATAGATCCCATAATCTTTAAGAGTTTGGGTCATCCAAAGTAATTGAGCACAACATGAACCAGCGGCAATGTATTCTGCTTTGGCGGTGGATAAGGATACCGAGTTTTGTTTCTTGGAGGACCAAGACACAAGAGATCTACCAAGAAATTGACAAGTACCCGAAGTGGACTTTCTATCAACCTTGTCACCGGCGTAGTCCGAGTCGGAGTAGCCAACAAGATCAAAGGAAGACCTCTTAGGATACCAAATGCCAAAATTTGGTGTATGTATTAAGTATCTCACTATCCTTTTCACAGCCTTAAGATGACATTCTTTGGGGGCTGCTTGATATCGTGCACACATGCACACACTTAGCATAATATCGGGACGGGAGGCACATAGATATAACAATGAACCAATCATAGAGCGGTAAACCTTTTGGTCAACCGATTTGCCATCCTTGGTCAAGTCAAGATGTCCACTAGTAGGCATGGGGTTTTTCATACATTTGCTTTCTTGAATAAGTCCTTGGTGTACTTTGTTTGAGAAACAAAGGTGCCTTCCTTAGTTTGCTTAATTTGCAAACCAAGAAAGAATTTGAGTTCACTCATCATAGACATCTCAAACTTCTCTGACATTAGCTTTCCAAACATTTCACTAAAATGAGGGTTAGTTGAACCAAATATGATATCATCAACATAAATTTGGCACACAAATAATTCACCATTAACCCTTTTAGTAAAAAGAGTAGAATCTATTTTCCAATCTCAAATCCTTTCTCAATAAGGAACTTGGTCAAGCATTTATACCACGCTCTAGGAGCTTGTTTAAGACCATAAAGAGCTTTGTGAAGTTTGTAAACATGATCGGGTTTCTTAGGATTGACAAAGCCGGGAGGTTATTTAACATAAACTTCCTCTTCAATTTCACCATTTAGAAAAAGCACTTTTAATGTCCATTTGGTACAGGTGATATCATGGTGATTAGCATAGGCAAGTAAGATGCGGATGGACTCAAGTCTAGCAACAGGGGCATATGTCTCACCGTAGTCCATACCTTCGACTTGAGTGTAGCCTTGGGCGACGAGACGTGCTTTGTTGCGAACGACTTGACCATCTTCATCTTGTTTGTTGCAAAACACCCATTTGGTACCGATGATGTTGTGATTGTTGTCGGGCTTCTCGACCAATGTCCACACTTGGTTTCTTTCAAAGTTGTGTAGCTCTTCATGCATAGCATTTATCCAATCCGGATCTTCCAATGCTTCTTCAACCTTCATAGGTTCAATGCTAGAGATGAATGAATAGTGTTCACAAAAATTAGCCAAACGAGATTTAGAGCGAGTGATTCTCCCGGTTTGAATGTCATTGTAGATTTGCTCGACGGGATGATCTCTGGCGACTCTTGCTCTAACTCGTGAGAGCTTTTGTTTTGATCGGGGTGGAACATCTTCTTCATCCTCTTGTTCTTCTTCTTGGCCTTCTTCATTGTTGACGTTGTCATTCTCTTGTCGTGGTGGAGAAGGAGGTTGATGAGGTTCTTCTTGGTGTACTTCCTCGTTTTCTTTATCTTGGCGTGCCCCACTTGTGGATGCTTCCGTATCAACTCTTGGTTCACCTTGTCGTGAGGTAGAAGCTTCCACTTGGACGGACGAGGTACTCTCCTTCACCTCCGTTGGACGAATCTTGCCAATAGACAAGTCTTGGATTGCTTCCAAAGGATCTTTATCTCCTACATCAATTGGCAATTGCTCTACTTGCGAGCCATTAGATTCATCAAACTTCACGTCTACCGTCTCTTCAACCTTTCGGGTGAAATTGTTGTAGACACGGTAAGTGTGAGAGTTTGAGCCATAACCAAGTAGGAAACCCTCATGAGATTTAGGAGCAAATTTAGAACGACGATGCTTATCGAGAATGTAACACTTTGAGCCAAATACTCGAAAGTATCCAACTTGGGGTTTGTTACCGGTGAGGAGCTCGTACGCCGTCTTGCCGAGTAGCTTGTGAAGATACAAGCAATTTGTTGCATGACAAGTTGTCTCAACCGCTTCCGCACAAAAGTGTTTTGGAGTCTTGTACTCATCAAGCATCGTTCTTGCCATCTCAATAAGAGTCCGGTTCTTCCTCTCAACAACTCCATTTTGTTGAGGCGTGTACGTAGCCGAGAACTCATGTGAAATCCCCTCTTCGTCAAGAAAGGTATCCACAGTTGCGTTCTTGAACTCCATTCCATTGTCGCTGCGAACCTTCTTGATCTTCACTTCAAATTGGTTTTGGTCCTTCCTAGCGAAGTTCTTGAAGATCTTTTGGACCTGCGATTTATCATCAAGAAAGAACACCCACGTAAATCTTGAAAAATCATCAACTATAACTAGACCAAATGAGTTTCCACCGAGACTTTTGTAGGCATTGGGACCAAAAAGATCCATATGGAGTAGCTCGAGCGGTCTTCTCGTGGTCATGATGTTCTTCACGGGGTGGCTTCCTCGTACTTGTTTTCCTGCTTGACAAGCACTGCAAAATCTATCCTTGTCAAATATAACATATTTTACTCCAAGGATATGATCACCTTTAATAAGCTTATCAAGATTTCGCATGCCCACATGACCTAACCTTCTATGCCACAACCAGCCTTTAGAGGATTTAGCAATTAAGCAAGTTCTAGGTTGAGCCTTTTTAGTGAAATCAACAATATATAGATCACCTCTACGTATACCGGTAAAGACCATTTTATGATTATCTCTACGAAACACTTGGCAATCTACTTCAGTAAATAGGACATTGAAACCAAAGTCAGCAAGTCTAGATACGGAAAGTAAATCGTAGCCAAGAGATTCAACGAGCATAACATTCTGTATGGAGCTATCATGTGAGATGGCCACCTTACCAAGGCCAACCATCTTACCCTTTGAGTTATCACCAAAGGTGACATACTTTCGAGGGCCGTCGTTTTCAGCAAGCTCACGAAACATATCCTTATCTCCGGGCATATGATCAGTACATCCACTATCAAGGACCCATTCCTTTCCTCCAGCCATGTAGCCGCGAAGATTAGCCATAAGACCAAAGTGTCTCATAGACTCATCGAGATCAAAGTCACTATCATCATCCTCATCATAGTATCCATGTTCAACATCATCTTATGATTGATCGTTTCCTAGAAAAGGTGATTCATTAGAAGTATGACCGTAACAATGTTAATCTCTATGGATTCTAATGACTTCGGAAATGATATTGCTAATGATTCCAACATCTCCTTTGGCACGCATGAGATCAGGAAGCTCAAATAGGGAATCATCAAACTTAGGATCACTATTACTCATCCTATTCAAGGCAATAGAGTTATGGAGAATCTCATCTAGATTTTTCAAGGAATAGTTTGGAAAGTGTTCCTCAAGAAATCTCCATATAGTGTAGGCACAATCAAGAGTAGGTAAGCTAGCAATCAATTTTTTGGGCAATCCTCTGATGATAAGATTGATAGTTCTAAGATTGCGAATCATGTCAAGATCCTCATCGGGAGTGGGATGCAAAGGATCACTAGGGAGAATGCAAGGACTAGTAATGTACTTGTTCAGTGATATTCATTGAAAATCTCAAGCAATCTCATTTTTCCACTCATGAAAGTACTCTCCATCAAGTATAGGCACTCTATGTCTAAGACTCCCCAATGTAGACTCATCCTTCTTCCTCCAATGTTGATTAAACCAAAGCAATGGAGACCAATGCTCTGATACCAATTGAAAGGATCGAGAAGAGGTGTCCAGAGGGGGGTGAATAGACTCTTAGCAAGAAAAGTGGCAGTTTTTATTTTCTTCAAGTTGAGGTGGAGTTTTAGCACATGATTAAACATTCACAATACATATCAAGCAAGCATGACAAGAGTATATGAGCAGCGGAAAGTAAAGCATGCAATTTGCAAGAATGTAAAGGGAAGGGATTGGAGTGTGCAAACGCAATTGAAGACATGAAGATTTTTTATCCGTGGTTCCGATAGGTGGTGCTATCGTACATCCACGTTGATGGAGACTTCAACCCACGAAGGGTAACGGCTGCGCGAGTCCACAGAGGGCTCCACCCACGAAGGGTCCACGAAGAAGCAACCTTGTCTATCCCACCATGGCCATCGCCCACGAAGGACTTGCCTCACTAGGGTAGATCTTCACGAAGTAGGCAATCTCCTTGCCTGTACAAACTCCTTGGTTCAACTCCACAATCTTGACGGAGGCTCCCAAGTGACACCTAACCAATCTAGGAGACACCACTCTCCAAAAGGTAATAGATGGTGTGTTGATGATGAACTCCTTGCTCTTGTGCTTCAAATGATAGTCCCCCCAACTCTCAACTCTCACATAGGATTGGATTTGGTGGAAATATGATTTGAGTCGAAAGCAACTTGGGGAAGGCTGGAGATCAAGATTTATGTGGTTGGAATGGAATATCTTGACCTCAACACAAGTGTAGGTAGTTCTATCTCAGAAAATGTATGTTGGAAGTGTAGGCATGTTCTGATGGCTCTCTCCACGAATGAAGAGTGGGTGGAGGGGTATATATAGCCTCCACACAAAATCTAACCGTTACACACAAATCACCAAACTCGGTGGGACCGAATAATGAAACTCGGTCATACTGATTCAGTTCATAATGTGACCGTTAGGCATTTCGGTGGGACCGACATGATCAACTCGGTGGGACCGATGTGCTAGGGTTAGGGAAAAACCTCATCTCGGTTTGACCGATTACACAAACTTGGTGGGGCCGATTTGGTAATAAGCGAAACAGAGAGTTAGTCAAGCAAACTCGGTGGGACCGATTACAGAACTCGGTAAGACCGAATTTAATGCAACAAGATCCAGAGAGTTTGCAAGCCCATCTCAGTGAGACCGGGATCCCATAGGTAAGACCGAATTTATTAGGGTTTCTGGCAGTGGCTACGTCAACTGAACTCGGTGGCGCCGGATAGAGAGTTTCGCTAGGGCCGAGTTTGACTTTTGGTTTGGGACATGTGTGGATGTGAGAAAGTGGTTGAGGGTTTTGGAGCATATCACTAAGCACTTTGAGCAAGAAACCCATTAAGCAACACCTCATCCCCTTTTAATATTATTGGCTTTTCCTATGGACTCAATGTGATCTTGGATCACTAAAATGAAATGTAGAGTCTTGAGCTTTTGAGCTTGAGCCAATCCTTTGTCCTTAGCATCTTGAAGGGGTTCCACATCCTCTTGTCCACGCCACTCCATCTGTTGAATTTGTCTGAAATACACTAGATGAAAACATTAGTCCAACAAGAGATATGCTGACATTAATTACCAAAACCACCGAGGGAGTTAACCTTCAAAAAAAAACCACCCAGGGAGCACTTGTGCTTTCAGCCTGTCTCGGGCTTTAAAATCACCTGTTTTATTAATAACATGCTTTACATCAGATGGCATGTATCCCCCTAGCAACATGTCATTCATCTGAGAGGAGACCTTGCATTGGACTTTCTCTTGTAATGCAAGATCAGTTGCTCGCATTTCCTAAGTGAATAGGTTAGCGAGATACGATTGCATAAGAGTATTGAGAGAACAGTACCTTCAACCCATAAATTGTGTTTGTTTTTAAACGACTTATACCTAAACGCTTTTGCCCTGATCAATCATAAGGGTCAAAAAATGAGTTTTTCTTGTCACTAATTTTGAGCAAGATGACTCCTGAGCGTTGCATCTAGTGGATCTCTTCCAGTTCAAGTAAAAACCCAATAAGTTCAAGAATGTCCTTTCTTCTGACTTTGATTCGTCGTCTATATGGACACACATCACATTTTTCTAGGTCTCACCGAGCCTTTCACAATCAATTTTTTAGTTTCTTCAGAACATGTTGGTCCTAGTCATGGAAAATGCCATGCATGTACCTAGCTTGCCCAACACTCCACCTTTCATTGCATCCAAACATGATTCCTCCCATGCACGGTGGACCATGTCACGAAATTAGGCTTCCTGCAACCAACGCACCGCAAAGGCCGCCTGGCCTTTTGGTCTACTTGTTGAATTATAGTGGAAGTTATTATCCACTATAATAGTGGATTATCAGAGTGATTATACTCGAGATTTTGAAGCCCTTCATAAGGGAATGTTAGTTACCAACCATTGTTGCAAACACCCTTGTCCAACCTTTTCCATTATACGACTTCGATGCCAAGTAAATTTATCTTCAAGGAACCCCATGACCTCTAGATTAGTGTCATTAGCTCCTCCTAGAAAGCTTGCATTTATCCGGTTTGATTCCTTCTTCTTTTTCACGATCAAGTAGTATCACATTGAAATCACCCATCATTAGCCAGGGTAAATCATGTTGGACCTTTAAGTAACTCATCCGTTCCCATGTCGTATGTTTCTCTTCCAGCTTGAACCCACCATACACACTGGGGAACGTCCAACTCTCTATTCCAAAATAAAATAACACTAGCCTTCCTTCCATCGCTAGGATTCACCATAACCGATTCCATATGAAGACAACGATACCAACACACTGTCAAGAAGGGTTCTAACCGTGTCTCCGAACAAAAACACCAATGAGTTAATCTATGCTAAACGTCCAACAAAGCACAAACTATAAACGTTTCCCAACCCCCTGTAGTTTGAGGTTAAGGCTTGGGCGTTACTCCATCACGGAGCCCGTCGATTTTGAGTTTCCCAAAGCGTTCATGTTTCCTTCACAATTGCCGGGTCTCTTTTTGGGGGTGGGATGGGAGTCTGGCTGGGCAAATTTGGTGCATTTGGATCATCAAAATGTTACACCAGCCGCCCGACCTTCACAGAAGTGCCCTCATGCGGTGACAAAATAAGAAACACTCTCTTCCTTTTATGTTTTGCGTCTAGAATATCCGTATCACCCCCTTCTTTGTTGCTTGCATTAGTCAACAACAACTCCAACTATTTTTCGGTGTTTTAATAAAGCTAACACGCATTCCACTTTTCCTCCTCTAAATGTCTTCATGGCATTGGACCTCATTCTCTCCCCTGTCAAAATCATCCTCCCGTGTGTTGTGCATAAAACTGAAATGAGCCTCTGCCCTGATTGCTCCGTCCTTTGGCGGGTCCTCGCTTGTTGCATCATCTTAGAGATGGTCACCAACTCCAATTAGCGCGTAGATTCTTGAAGACCAGAAAGCTTGCAAATGGATGCCATCGCCATGCTTCTTGAAAATGTGCCCAATCATGATGGCATACTGAGCAACAATCACACAATTGGCTTCTCACCATGTATGACTAAAACTTTGTTCTTGAGTGGCTTTCGAACATCCAGTTTAATACTCATGCGAAAAAAGTTTATTGAAAATCCTGAGATGCTTACTCGGCAGTAACAAATCCACCAACCATGCTAGCAAGGGTTTTTAACATATCGATAAACCCGTCCAGGAGGTCGTGAATCAGAATTCAAATATTCACATGACGTAGCTTGGATGTGGATGGCTTTGCAAATCCATCATAAGGTGCTAGAACTAGGGCGAAGCCTTTGTATGTCCATGGAACCCCTTCCCTCTCCTTTTCCTAGTCACCTAGACAAGAAAACTGCATTGTGTAAAGGTTCTAATCTACATACTTGATCTTCACTTCTTGAGCTACGTCCCATGACACTCGCATGTTCTTGTAAAACCAAAACATACTCCATTCTCTGTTCGTGTGCATCCGGGCTATAGTCGTCCAACGGGTTGCCTTCATTCGTGGCGGCGCCTCATTCTCAAACACAACATTGTCGAAATAATCTTCATTGAGGCATAATTCCTTCATCATTGCTTGTAGATCGCCTTGGTCCATCGCCGCAGCCTTCAAAAGTCTCCACCGCCATGAAACCCTAGCCCGAGAGTAGCTATCGAGCTAACATACTAACCCCTGATCAGCATGAGAACCCTAACCAAGGTCGAGCGACGATGCACGATCACCCCTACTCCAGCCCGAGCGAGGACCAAGCAGGAGAGGGCTGGGAAAACTCAATACCAGTGGGGGAGACGAGACGCCGAGATGGCAGAAACCCTAGCGGGGAGGGAAGTTTGGGCAGCCCTCAAAAAAAAAAGTTTGGGCAGTCTACAGATACATGAGAGCGAAATGCATCCACATCCGGATCCGGCCTGCCCTAATAAACTCGGATGCCTTTTCGCTCGGGCCCACCTCCGTGCCATAAAATAAGCAGGGCACTATACAACGCAGAGTACGAACACGCATTCCTCCGCTCCCCACCAATCGAGTCGCGAGACAGTTCCCTTACATAGAACTACTCCGACGGGACGGACCCTCGTAACAGGGAGACGATTTCGCGAACGCAAAGCTCATGCAGTTTACCGACTCGCCCGGCCTCGACTTGACCCACCCGCAAGCTAAATGCATGGGGCCCAGGGGCCGGTGAGACGGGTCCAGAAACACCGGGTCTAGGGCTCTAGGCGGCGGCCACTGCTGTCCGCCTCCTCCTCCTCGCCCAACTCGCGTCCGCCTCCGTCTCCGCATCCACTTATAAAAGCCACCCGCCCTCCCGTCGCCTCCCTCTTTTCCTGTATTTCTGCCAGAGAAAAGAAAGAAATCACACCTCCCATCCATCTCAGGGCGGCGGCGTGCGCGAGTTCGTCTCCTGCGGCTCTCCCCATGGCGGAGTACGACGAGCAGGGCATGGCCATCGCGGCCGCCGAGATACTTCTCAGCCTCCGGACCAGGAAGCTGGCCCGGTGGCCGGAGTGGGTTCCCCGGCCGTCCAACGACCTTGCCCCGGCGGCGGCGGATCTCCAGCGGCCGGAGGATGCGGAGGACGAGCTTCCGCCGATTCCGGAGCGATGGCCGAAGCGGCCGCGGTTGTCGCCCCGTGCGGTGGCGAAAGGAACCGCGTGGCTGGTGTCGTGGGAGAGTCCCTTTGCGCGGCTGGGTGAGCCTGTTCTCGCCAGATCCGGCGCGTGCTCCAGCGGGGAGGAAAGGGCGCGGTCGCACCCGCGCGTCACGAAGGCGAAGCGCGCGCCTTTGGCGGCGCGGAGGCCGGAGACGCCGCCGTACTACGTCTCGGCCACCGGATCCGGCCCTTCCACGAGCGGCATGGACCGTGCGCGGTCGCGGCGGCGGCCGCGCGTGAGCGAGAAGGCGCAGGCAACGGCGGCCGCGTGGACGGACGGCGCCATGGACCGTGCGCGGTCGCGGCGGCGGCCGCGCGTGAGCGAGAAGGCGCAGGCAACGGCGGCCGCGTGGACGGACGGCGCCATGGCGGCATCGAGCCCGGAGACGCCCTTCGACTACGCCAACGCCGCTGGATCAGGGGCGTCCTCGAGCGGGGACGAGGTGGCGCGGTCGACGGCGAAGCGCAAGGCGCAGGGGCCGGGCGGATCCGGAGTGCCTTCCAGCGGCGACGAGGGGTGCAGCTCGCCGGCGAAGCGCGCGCGGGCGGACGTCTCCATCGCCGGCGCCGTGCAACCCGCGCCAGGCGCGGTTAAACTTGAGGTGAGTTTTTTTTCAATCGCCTCGTCGCTTTCTCATTCCTTGCGGTTTATTCGTCTCGCTTTTGGACTCTGGAGGCCTTTCTTGCATCCCAATCTTGTTTAAGTCGCGTGAATTGCAGCAGTATTCCCCCCTCGGTTCTGTGAGACTCTGTCGAGGAGGTTCCTTTGCCGTGATTTTTTTGGGGTGTCCCATCGTTGGTGTGTTCATACGTGTGGCGTGGTGTTCTTCGTTTGAATCTGGGGGCTTATTGTGATTCTAACCGGATAGTATGCGCTGGGTAGAGGATGGAGTTCTTGTGTTCCGGCGCCGGAGAGGATAAATCGTTCATTCTCTGGCAACGGACTCGGGCCTCCGGGGTCGTTTTCGTGAGCGTATGGCTTTTGTGTGGACCCTTGGCTTGGCCGTTGGCACCGTGTCTAGTGTAGCTGGAGGTAGCCGATGGGCGACGGGGCAGGGTAGATAGATGGAGTAGTTCTGTTATACGCCGCATTTATCGCTTTTATTTATTCCTCGCCCCATCCAATCAGTAATAGTAATAGGGGAGAGAAAAATACGAAGTAGCAAGCGTGAAATCTTGAGTACTAATTTCGTGAAGTCGATTATTGCGGGGTTTTGAATTGGAAGGCGAATTGATTAATTATTGTGTGTGTCGTTAGATACGGATTTGGCATTACTCCTACTCAATTACTCCTTCCGTTCCTAAATATTTTTCTTTCTAGTCATTTCGACTACATAGGAAGTAAAATGAGTGAATCTACACTCTAAAATATGTCTACATGTGATAGTCATTTGAAATGCCTAGAAAGACAAATACTCCCTCTGTAAACTAATATAAGAGTTAGTTTACGGAGGACTATTTAGGAACGGAGGGAGTAGTACATATTGTGTTGTGTGGACGAATCCCCATCGCCATCATGTGATGGCTTCGTTCCTTCCTCTGCGCGTGGTCCCTCGTGTTATGTTGGGCCGCCTGTTTCCCGCACTCTCCGCGCGTGTTTCTCACCCTGGAGGGGTAAATTTCGTTTCCTTCTGACTTGCCTTGCAAGATTGGAGACTTTCTTCGGGGTTCCGGTGCTGTTTCCCGTGGGTCCGGCCAGTTTTGGCGGACCCGGTCCCACGGAGTTCCATGGCTAGTTTGACTCCGCGTGTCATCGGTTTTTCCTTTTTTGTCTCCGTTTATTTTGCTAAATTCAGGCGGAAGATGCGGCCAACAGAAATAACCGAGGGTACTAGTAATCTTCAGTGGAAATTAACGCGAAGATTGAAAACTGGTTGAAGCTTTTTTTAATAGGGAAACAGAAACTTTTTCCTGCCTCTGCTTGCGGCAGGGTTGTTGTAAAGTGGTGCGTGTGCCTTTAACGTGTCAGTCCGTGATGTGGGTCCCTTTGGCGACCGACGTGCACAGGGGTGGGGTGCAGCCCATCGGTCGGCAACGTGGTCATTGGATGCCGCAGTGACCACTCCCTAGTCCGGCATGGGCTCGTGAGTCGCGACTGGTGTGGTATCATGTCACCGCACCAGGCCCGCCAGGGCTGCGACTTCTTTCCTCAAAACGAAATCCAACTCTACTCTAGTATAACTACTCCTTCCGATCGGAATTATTTATCTCAAAAATGGATGTATCTAGAACTAAAATACATCTAGATATATCCATTTCTGCGACGAGTAATTCCGAGCTTCTAAAAAATTACTCCCTTCGTCCCATAATATAAGAACCTTTTTAACACTAATGTAGTGTAAAAAACAATCTTATTGGGACGGAGGGAGTATTACTCGTATGAGTGTGCTGGCTTATTTGCTAGTAGCAGCTGTCTCGATTTCTTTGCATTGCATCTATGGGATTACGGAGTACAACTATTTTATTCCGCGATGATTTCTTAACAGTGATTCCACGTGATTCCTTGGATCTTGCATCTTACCGAGATCCATCTATTTGTTGTCATCCTGTATTTGATTATTAAGCAGTGTGCTTTCATAGCTTTCTCGATTTTCCTGGAGCTCCCAACTAAAATCATTTTGGTTGGTGTTGTGCAGGATCAAAAGACCGAGAACAATTACCGGGACGAGAAGGGCCACTTGATGTTTGACCTCAATGAAGATCCAGACATGGCGGCGGAGTGGTAAGAGGCGAGGAGGAGCAGGAGAGGATTTTGCTAACTAGTTGGTGTGCTCGGGCCAAATCAACCCAGCTGCTCATGTACATAAAGGGCAAGCCAGTAGAAGAAGAGGGTGGATTAAGGTTAAGCTGAGATCGGAGGGGGCTTAGAGGGTATACTCGATCATTAGATTTATATCAGGGTTAACTTAGTCTGCTCTGTTCTGTTGGACGTACTGCATGCGCCGGTGCGCTTCTGGCTCGCTTGCTCAATGCCGTGTACTGCAGTCCCTGTTATTTTCATCTTTGTTTATCCTGTTTATTATCTGGATCAACTGATACGGTGCATGAATTGAAACAATAATATATAGTTCATTAGATATTTTCTTCTTGCTTGTTTCATATTGGCTATTTGCTCAGCTGCTTCTTATTAGGAGGATTTACAGTCCGTTTAATAGAATTATTGATTTAGAGACCGGCATTAGTACCTTTTAGTTTAAAACTCTTTCATGAGCAATGGTACACACCCGTCCACTTTTTCTGTACAATAAATGTTATATTTACATGAACCTGTTTATTTGGTTACTAACAGTTTATAATACTATGAAATGGTTTAGCACTGTGGTTGACTTGGCTGGGGCTTGTTGTGACTTGTGAGCCGTTGGGGGCAGCTTGTCGCATGGGTGGTTGAACTGGGGTGGATTTGCCTGCGCCACTTTCTCCTTCCCCCTCTACTGCTGTAAGCTTCGCCCGGATTCATTAAAGGCGTTTAGTAAAATAAACCGATTTTTTTAAGCACAGGTGCTTATCCCTGTATAGAAGGGTTGTTTAATTAAGCGTCTATCGTATACAAATAGGCACCAGTGCTTATGAAAAGACTGATTTATTTCTCTAAGCACCTCCCTAAACACCTTACATTGTACTCCCTCCGTAAACTAATATAAAAACGTTTAGATCATTACTTTAGTGAAGATAGAATTTGGCAGTATACAGAGGGAGTATAAGACTTGAATGGTCGAAAATGAAAAGATTTCTAATGTTTCAGGAAGTAAAACATTTAATGGATGCCATTTTCCTATGTAGGATCCTGTATTTAAAGGCGAAAGGAATACCACTTTACAGGTCCACAAACAAGCAAAATTTGGTGGTTGAAGATAGAATTTTACCATTGAAACATTTAACTTTGGGTTTTTGCCATTAAATTTTGTTATTTGTTTCACGAGACATCCAACATCTCAAAAGAGAATGGAAAAACTCACCGTCTACCTTTCCAATCTTGTTTACTTGCATCGTGGATCTCTAATGTTTGAAATCATTATGAATTTTGGAGTTTACAACAGTCACTTGTGGTCTTAAAATTGCCTTATTACATAGGCAAAACTAAATATTGTTAAATCTAAAAAACCGTATTAGCCGGACACATACTGGTTCCATGTGCATGAAGCACAATCACTAGAACATACTGAACAAAACAAAATAACATACTAATATGGTTTTTGAGATTTAACCATATTAGCTAGACAAATACTAGTTCGATGTGCATGAAGCACAATCATCAATTAGAACACACCCCAATGTAGCCTGAAAGGTTGAAACATTTTTTTATGTCCGAGTTGTGTTTCGTAGGGTCTTCGAGTTCTTCATCACTTGTAAAGTTGGGGCAGCGGCGGCAATTAGACTAATGGTTCCTCATGTTTCCCCATGTTGATGTCCTTCCTCAGATTGACATCGGCAAATTGAAGGATAGTGTCGATCATCAGGAATTTGTTGTTGAGATTTGTTTTTGTTCTCCTGTACACACCCACCCGATGAAGCTCATCTTGATACTTTTTCCTCGTAGAACTTGTGAGGCTTGTTTTTCCCCTACTCTGTCAAGCCAGAGTTGTGATTCTATTATGGCCTTCCTTAGTGCTAGCTTCTTCGGGACAACGATCTATACATACCATGGTTGTCGACGTCTTTTGGTCTACATCGGTGACATTTCGACTGTTGCTTCTACAACCTCATGTGTTTCAACAAGGTTGCTCTAGTAAGACAGAAGCCTAGAGGTGGGAAGGACCTCTGCTCACAGCGTGCCACTAGTGGATGCAACAGGAAGATGATGCTTGTTTTCTTCAAACACTTCCATGTAATTTCATATTCTTGTAAGCTCTGGTTGATGAGGACATCCCTATCACAGTTACACCCATACCACCTGCTACTACACATACTGGACCAAATACTAGAGCTCGTACAGACCAATTAAATTATCAGGTACATTTGTTCCTTGGTAATGATTCTAATGTTCATGAGAATACGATGATGCCTAAATTAGATACATTTGTGTTATTTATGATGAAGGGCCTAGCATGGACAAGAGCGGTGAACACTGGAGCATGATCAAGTGTGGAGAACAAAACGGGCGCGCATGGAATTTCAATGGAGTTTTCAACACTTTGAAGCCACCATGATGACATACAAGGACCGGGATGAAATATACAAGATGTTCTCTCATAAATTTCGTATGTAGCTTTATTTAGGTGCCACACCACCTTATTTTTGTGCCAGATCCTTGTATGTTCCAAATAGCTCTTTATCAGCTGTTTTTAGAGTCCGCATTATAGGGGAAACGACTCAGGAGGGATTTTAGTACCACCTTGCCAAAGGTGGATGAAATTCCCTCTCTTTTCTCCTATAAACACAACCCTTAGGGCGTCGTTTAGACTTGGGTTCTGTTTAGAATAAAGTTCACTATAGTTGTAACTCCCGTACTTCGTTTGTGTCCAATGACCAGGCCGAGACATTTCGGAACCCCACTTTCATCAATAAAGCTTTGATGTAAAATCCGCAATATCCAGATTTTAATCTCGGTTTCCTGCTTATTCTTCATTTGCGTGCAGGAAATAGACACTCGTGGTCAGGTTGACCATGCTCCGCGCGTGGTCAGTTGTTGGGGAACGTAGTAATTCAAAAACTTTCCTACGATCACGCAAGATCTATCTGGAGAAGCATAGCAATGAGAGGGGAGAGTGTATCCACGTACCCTCGTAGACCGAAAGCGGAAGCGTTTAGTTAACGCGATTGATGTAGTCGAACGTCTTCACGATCCAACCGATCCAAGTACTGAATGTACGACACCTCCGTGTTCAGCACACATTCAGCTTGATGACGTCCCTCGAGCTCTTGATCCAGTAGAGGGTCGAGGGAGAGTTCTGTCAGCACGACGGCATGGCGACGGTGTTGGTGATGTGATCCGCGCAGGGCTTCGCCTAAGCACTACGACAATATGACCGAGGTGGTAAACTGTGGAGGGGGGCACTGCACACGGCTAAGAAAACAACTGTTGTGTCTTTGGGGTGCCCCCTAGCCACGTATATAAAGGAGGGGGAGAGAGGCCGGCGGCCAGGAGGGGCGCGCCATGGGGGGAGTCCTACTTGGACTCCTAGTCCAAGTAGGATTCGCCCCCCCTTTCCTTTCTTCCACCGGAGGGAATAGAAAGTAGAGGGAGAGGGAAAGGGAAGGGTGGTGGCACGCCCTCCTCCTTGTCCTATTCGGACTCCCAAGGAGGGGGGCGCACGGCCAACCCCCGCCGACTTCCCTCTCTCTCTCCCTTAGGCCCATGTTGGCCCAACACTTCCCCGGGGGGTTCCGGTAAACCCTCGGTACTCCGGAAAAATACTCGAATCACTCGGAACCATTCCGATGTCCGAATACTACCTTCCAACATATGAATCTTTACCTCTCGACCATTTCGAGACTCCTCTTCATGTCCGTGATCTCATCCGGGACTCCGAACAAACTTCGGTCACCAAAAAAAATAACTCATAATACAAATCGTCATCGAACATTAAGCGTGTGGACCCTATGGGTTCGAGAACTATGTAGACATGACCGAGACACATCTCCGGTCAATAACCAATAGCGGAACCTGGATGCTCATATTGGCTCCTACATATTCTACGAAGATCTTTATCGGTCAAACCACATAACAACAAATGTTATTCCCTTTGTCATCGGTATGTTACTTGCCCGAGATTTGATCGTTGGTATCATCATACCTAGTTCAATCTCGTTACCGACAGGTCTCTTTACTCGTTCCGTAATGCATCATCCCGCAACTAACTCATTAGTCGCATTGCTTGCAAGGCTTATAGTGATGTGCATTACCGAGAGGGCCCAGAGATACCTGTCCGATACACGGAGTGACAAATCCTAATCTCGATCTATGCTAACTCAACAAACACCTTCGGAGACACCTGTAGAGCCTCTTTATAATCACCCAATTACGTTGTGACGTTTGATAGCACATGAAGTGTTCCTCCTGTATTCGGGAGTTGCATAATCTCATAGTTAGAGGAATATGTATAAGTCATGAAGAAAGCAATAGCAATAAAACTAAACGATCATAATGCTAAGCTAATGGATGGGTCTTGTCCATCACATCATTCTCTAATGATGTGATCCCGTTCATCAAATGACAACACATGTCTATGGTGAGGAAACTTAACCATCTTTGATTAAGCTAGTCAAGTAGAGGCATACTAGGGACACTCTGTTTGTCTATGTATTCACACATGTACTAAGTTTCCTGTTAATACAATTCTAGCATGAATAATAAAAATTTATCATGATATAAGGAAATATAAACAACAACTTTATTATTGCCTCTAGGGCATATTTCCTTCAGTCTCCCACTTGCACTAGAGTCAATAATCTCGATTACATAGTAATGATTCTAACACCCATGGAGTTTTGGTGTTGATCATGTTTTGCTCGTGGAAGAGGCTTAGTCAACGGGTCTGCAACATTCAGATCCGTATGTATTTTCCAAATCTCTATGTCTCCCTCCTTGACTTGATCGCAGATCTAATTGAAGCATCTCTTGATGTGTTTGGTTCTCTTGCAAAATCTGGACTCCTTCGCTAAGGCTATTGCTCCAGTATTGTCACAAAAGATTTTAATTGGACCCGATGCACTAGGTATTACACCTAGATCGGATATGAACTCCTTCATCCAGACTCCTTCATTTGCTGCTTCCGAATCAGCTATGTACTCCACTTCACACGTAGATCCCGCCACGACGCTCTGCTTGGAACTGCACCAACTGACAACTCCACCATTCAATATAAATACGTATCCGGTTTGTGACTTAGAGTTATCCAGATCAGTGTCAAAGCTTGCATCGACGTAACCATTTACGATAAGTTCTTTGTCACCTCCATAAACGAGAAACATATCCTTAGTCCTCTTTAGGTATTTCAGGATGTTCTTGACCGCTGTCCAGTGATCCACTCTTGGATTACTTTGGTACCTCCCTGCTAAACTTATAGCAAGGCACACATCAGGTCTGGCACACAGCATTGCATACATGATAGAACCTATGGCTGAGGCATAGGGAATGACTTTCATTTTCTCTCTATCTTCTGCAGTGGTCGGGCATTGAGTCTGACTCAACTTCACACCTTGTAACACAGGCAAGAACCCTTTCATTGACTGATCCATTTTGAACTTCTTCAAAACTTTATCAAGGTATGTGCTTTGTGAAAGTCCAATTAAGCGTCTTGATCTATCTCTATAGATCTTGATGCCCAATATATAAGCAGCTTCACCGAGGTCTTTCATTGAAAAATTCTTATTCAAGTATCCTTTTATACTATCCAGAAATTTGGTATTATTTCCAATCAACAATATGTCACCCACATATAATATTAGAAACGCTACAGAGCTCCCACTCACTTTCTTGTAAATACAGGCCTCTCCAAAAGTCTGTATAAAACCATATGCTTTGATCACACTATCAAAGCGTATATTCCAACTCCGAGAGGCTTGCACCAGTCCATAAATGGATCACTGGAGCTTGCACACTTTGTTAGCACCTTTAGGATCGACAAAACCTTCTGGTTGCAGCATATACAACTCTTCTTTAAGATATCCATTAAGGAATGCAGTTTTGACATCCATTTGCCAAATTTCATAATCATAAAATGCGGCAATTGCTAACATGATTCGGACAGACTTAAGCATCGCTACTGGTGAGAAGGTCTCATCGTAGTCAACTTCTTGAACTTGTCGAAAACCTTTCACAACAAGTCGAGCTTTGTAGACAGTAACATTACCGTCAGCGTCAGTCTTCTTCTTAAAGATCCATTTATTCTCTATGGCTTGCCGATCATCAGGTAAGTCATCCAAAGTCAACACTTTGTTCTCATACATGGATCCCATCTCAGATTTCATGGCCTCAAGCCATTTCGCGGAATCTAGGCTCATCATCGCTTCCTCATAGTTCGTAGGTTCGTCATGGTCAAGTAACATGACCTCCAGAATAGGATTACCGTACCACTCTATTGCAGATCATACTCTGGTTGACCTACGAGGTTCGGTAGTAACTTGATCTGAAGTTTCATGATCATCATGATTAGCTTCCTCACTGATTGGTGTAGGAATCACTGGAACTGATTTCTGTGATGAACTACTTTCCAATTCGGGAGAAGGTACAATTACCTCATCAAGTTCTACTTTCCTCCCACTCACTTATTTCGAGAGAAACTCCTTCTCTAGAAAGGATCCATTCTTAGCAACGAATATCTTGCTTTTGGATCTGTGATAGAAGGTGTACCCAACAGTCTCCTTTGGGTATCCTATGAAGACACATTTCTCCAATTTGGGTTCGAGCTTATCAGGTTGAAACTTTTTCACATAAGCATCGCATCCCCAAACTTTAAGAAACGACAGCTTAGTTTTCTTGCCAAACCACAGTTCATATGGTGTCGTCTCAACGAATTTAGATGGTGCCCTATTTAACGTGAATGCAGCTGTCTCTAAAGCATAACCCCAAAACGATAGCGGTAAATCGGTAAGAGACATCATAGATCGCACCATATCTAATAAAGTACGGTTACGACATTCGGACACACCATTACGCTATGGTGTTCCAGGTGGCGTGAGTTGCGAAACTATTCCACATTGTTTCAAATGAAGACCAAACTCATAACTCAAATATTCACCTCCACGATCAGATCGTGGAAACTTTATTTTCTTGTTATGATGATTTTTCACTTCACTCTGAAATTCTTTGAACTTTTCAAATGTTTCATAATTGTGTTTCATTAAGTAGATATACCCATATCTGCTCAAATCATCTGTGAAGGTCAGAAAATAATGATACCCGCCACGAGCCTCAACACTCATTGGACTGCATACATCAGTATGTATTATTTCCAACAAGTCAGTTGCTCGCTCCATTGTTCCGGAGAACGGAGTCTTAGTCATCTTGCCCATGAGGCATGGTTCACAAGCATCAAGTGATTCCAAAAAAGCCCATCAACATGGAGTTTCTTCATGCGCTTTATACCAATATGGCCTAAACGGCAGTGCCACAAATAAGTTGCACTATCATTATTAACTTTGCATCTTTTGGCTTCAATATTATGAATATGTGTATCACTACAATTGAGATTCAACAAAAATAGACCACTCATCAAGGGTGCATGACCATAAAAGATATTACTCATATAAATAGAACAACCATTATTCTCTGATTTAAATGAATAACCGTCTCGCATTAAACAAGATCCAGATATAATGTTCATGCTCAATGCTGGCACAAAATAACAATTATTTAGGTCTAAAACTAACCCCGACTGTAAATGTAGAGGTAGCGTGCCGACGGCGACCACATCGACTTTGGAACCATTTCCCACGCGCATTGTCACCTCGTCCTTAGCCAATCTTCGTTTAATCCGTAGCCCCTGTCTCGGGTTGCAAATATGAGCAACAGAACCAGTATCAAATACCCAGGCGCTACTACGAGCATTAGTAAGGTACACATCAATAACATGTATATCAAATATACCTTTCACTTTGCCATCCTTCTTATACGCCAAATACTTGGGGCAGTTCCGCTTCCGGTGACTAGTCCCTTTGCAGTAGAAGCACTCAGTTTCAGGCTTAAGTCCAGACTTGGGTTTCTTCACTTGAGCAGCAACTTGCTTGCCGTTCTTCTTGAAGTTCCCCTTCTTCCCTTTGCCCTTTTCTTGAAACTAGTGGTCTTGTTAACCATCAACACTTGATGCTCCTTCTTGATTTCTACCTCCACAACCTTTAGCATCGCGAAGAGCTCGGGAATTGTCTTATCCATCCCTTGCATATTATAGTTCATCATGAAGCTTTTATAGCTTGGTGGCAGTGATTGAAGAACTCTGTCAATGACACTATCATCAGGAAGATTAACTCCCAGTTGAGTCAAGTGGTTGTGGTACCCAGACATTTTGAGTGTATGTTCACTGACAGAACTATTCTCCTCCATTTTGCAGCTATAGAACTTATTGGGGACTTCATATCTCTCAATTCGGGCATTTTCTTGAAATATTAACTTCAACTCCTCGAACATCTCATATGCTCCATGACGTTCAGAACGTCTTTGAAGTCCCGATTCTAAGCCGTAAATCATGGCACACTGAACTATCGAGTAGCCATCAGCTTTGCTCTGCCAAACGTTCATAATGTCCGGAGTTGCTCCTTCAGCGGGTCTTGCACCTAGCGGTGCTTCCAGGACATAATTCTTCTATGCAGCAATGAGGATAATCCTCAAGTTACGGACCTAGTCCGTGTAGTTGCTACCATCATCTTTCAACTTAGCTTTCTCTAGGAACGCATTAAAATTCAAGGGAACGGTAGCACGGGCCATTGATCTACAACAACATAGACATGCAAAAACTATCAGGTACTAAGTTCATGATAAATAAAAGTTCAATTAATCATATTACTTAAGAACTCCCACTTAGATAGACATCCCTCTAGTCATGTAAATGATCACGTGATCCATATCAACTAAACCATGTCCGATCATCACGTGAGATGGAGTAGTTTTCAATGGTGAACATCACTATGTTGAGCATATCTACTATATGATTCACGTTCGACCTTTCGGTCTCAGTGTTCCGAGGCCATATCTGCATATGCTAGGCTCGTCAAGTTTAACCCGAGTATTCTGCATGTGCAAAACTGGCTTGCACCCGTTGTATGTGAACGTAGAGCTTATCACACCCGATCATCACGTGGTGTCTCGGCACGATGAACTGTAGCAACGGTGCATACTCAGATAGAACACTTATACCTTGAAATTTAGTGAGAGATCATCTAATAATGCTACCGCCGTACTAAGAAAAATAAGATGCATAAAGGATAAACATCACATGCAATCAAAATATGTGACATGATATGGCCATCATCATCTTGTGCCTTTGATCTCCATCTCCAAAGCACCGTCATGATCTCCATTGTCACCGGCTTGACACCTTGATCTCCATCGTAGCATCATTGTCGTCTCGCCTACTATTGCTTCTACGACTATTGCCACCGCTTAGTGATAAAGTAAAGCAATTACATGGCGATTGCATTTCATACAATAAAGCAACAACCATAAGGCTCCTGCCAGTTGCCGATAACTTTTACAAAACATGATCATCTCATACAACAATTTATATCTCATCACGTCTTGACCATAACACATCACAACATGCCCTCCAAAAACAAGTTAGAGGTCCTCTACTTTGTTGTTGCAAGTTTTACGTGGCTGCTACGGGCTTCTAGCAAGAACCGTTCTTACCTACGCATCAAAACCACAACGATTTTTCGTCAAGTGTGATGTTTTAACCTTCAACAAGGACCGGCCATAGTCAAACTCAATTCAACTAAAGTTGGAGAAACAGACACCCGCTAGCCACCTATGTGCGAAGCACGTCGGTAGAACCAGTCTCATGAACGCGGTCATGTAATGTCGGTCCATGCCGCTTCATCCAACAATACCGCCCAATCAAAGTAAGACGTTGGTGGTAAGCAGTATGACTATTATCGCCCACAACTCATTGTGTTCTACTCGTGCATATCATCTACGCATAGACCTGGCTCGGATGCCACTGTTGGGGAACGTAGTAATTCAAAAAAATTCCTACGATCACGCAAGATCTATCTAGGAGAAGCATAGCAACGAGAGGGGAGAGTGTGTCCACGTACCCTCGTAGACCGAAAGCGGAAGCGTTTAGTTAACGCGGTTGATGTAGTCGAACGTCTTCACGATCCAACCGATCCAAGTACTGAACGTACGGCACCTCCATGTTCAGCACACGTTCAGCTCGATGACGTCCCTCGAGCTCTTGATCCAGTTGAGGGTCGAGGGAGAGTTCCATCAGCACGACAGCGTGGCGGCGGTGTTAGTGATGTGATCCTCGCAGGGCTCCGCCTAAGCACTACGACAATATGAACGAGGTGGTAAACTGTGGAGGGGGGCACCGCACACCGCCAAGAAAACAACTGTTGTGTCTTTGGGGTGCCCCCTGGCCACGTATATAAAGGAGGGGGGAGAGAGGCTGGCGACCAGGAGGGGTGCTCCATGGGGGGAGTCCTACTTGGACTCCTAGTCCAAGTAGGATTCGCGCCCCCCCTTTTCCTTTCTTCCATCGGAGGGAATAGGAAGGAGAGGAAGAGGGAAAGGGAAGGGGGGCGCCGCCCCCTCCTCCTTGTCCTATTCGGACTCCCAAGGAGGGGGACACGCGGCCACCCCCCGCGGGCTTCCCTCTTTCTGTTGGGGATCGTAGAAGAAATTTAAAATTTTCTACGTATCACCAAGATCAATCTATGGAGTCATCTAGCAATGAGAGAGAGGGGAGTGCATCTACATACCCTTGTAGATCGCGCGCGGAAGCGTTCAAGAGAACGGGGTTGATGGAGTCGTACTCGTCGTGATCCAAATCACCGATGATCCTAGCGCCGAACGGACGGCACCTCCGCGTTCAACACACGTACGGAGCGGGGACGTCTCCTCCTTCTTGATCCAGCAAGGGGGGAGGAGAAGTTGACGGAGATCCAGCAGCACGACGGCGTGGTGGTGGAAGTAGCGGGATCCCGGCAGGGCTTCGCCAAGCGCAAGCGGGGAGGAAGAGGTGTCACGGGAGGGAGGGAGGCGCCAGGGCTTGGGGTGCTGCTCCCATGCGCCTCCCCACTATATATAGGGGTGGAGGGGGCTGGTTTCTTGCCCTCCAAGTCCATTGGGGCGTTGGCAAAGGTGGGGGAAAGAAATCCCATCATTTCCCTTCCCCACCGATTGTTATCCCCCCTTTTTAGGGATCTTGATCTTATCCCTTCGGGATATGATCTTATTCCTTCTAAGGTGGGATCTTGGTGCGCCTTGACCAGGGGTGTGGGGCCTTTCCACCACAACCCACGTTCATGTGGGTCCCCCATGCAGGTGGGCCCCACTTCGGAACCTTCTAGAACCTACCTGGTACAATACCGAAAAATCCCGAACATTTTCCGGTGGCCAAAATAGGACTTCCCATATATAAATCTTTACCTCCGGACTATTCCGGAACTCCCCGTGACATCTGGGATCTCATCCGAGACTCCGAACAACTTTCGGTTAACCGCATACTAATATCTCTACAACTCTAGCGTCACCGAACCTTAAGTGTGTAGACCCTACGGGTTCGGGAGACATGCAGACATGACCAAGACGACTCTCCGGTCAATAACCAACAGCGGGATCTGGATACCCATGTTGGCTCCCACATGTTCCACGATGATCTCATCGGATGAACCACGATGTCGAGGATTCAATCAATCCCGTATACAATTCCCTTTGTCAATCGGTACGTTACTTGCCCGAGATTCGATCGTCGGTATCCCAATACCTTGTTCAATCTTGTTACCGGCAAGTCAATTTACTCGTACCGTAATGCATGATCCCATGACCAAACACTTGGTCACATTGAGCTCATTATGATGACGCATTACCGAGTGGGCCCAGAGATACCTCTCCGTCATACGGAGTGACAAATCCCAGTCTCGATTCGTGCCAACCCAACAGACACTTTCGGAGATACCCGTAGTGCACCTTTATAACCACCCAGTTACGTTGTGACGTTTGGCACACCCAAAGCACTCCTATGGTATCCGGGAGTTGCACAATCTCATGGTCTAAGGAAATGATACTTGACATTTGTAAAAGCTCTAGCAAATGAACTACACGATCTTGTGCTATGCTTAGGATTGGGTCTTGTCAAATCCTAATATCGATCTATGCCAACTCAACAAACACCTTCGGAGACACCTGTAGAGCATCTTTATAATCACCCAGTTATGTTGTGACATTTGATAGCACACAAAGTGCTCCTCCGGTATTCGGGAGTTGCATAATCTCATAGTCAGAGGAATATGTATAAGTCATGAAGAAAGCAATAGCAATAAAACTAAACGATCATAATGCTAAGCTAACGGATGGTTCTTGTCCATCACATCGTTCTCTAATGATATGATCCCGTTCATCAAATGACAACACATGTCTATGGTTAGGAAACTTAACCATCTTTGATTAACGAGCTAGTCAAGTAGAGGCATACTAGGTACACTCTATTTGTCTATGTATTCACACATGTACTAAGTTTCCGATTAATACAATTCTAGCATGAATAATAAACATTTATCTTGATATGAGGAAATATAAATAAAAACTTTATTATTTCCTCTAGGGCATGTTTCCTTCATCAGTAACCTCTCAAAGCGATTGCTAAGGTGCACGTCTTCACAGGTTCGTAGTCGGATTGTCCAAGTGGACTTCCACCAAAAACGATAGTTATCATCTCATCGAAGGATTGGACACCTTTGCCTATATCACTGGTTTTATTTAATATATGGCCTTGGGCTTTTCCTGAAAAATAAGTCAAAATAGTTTTGCAAGGAACAACATTATAAGTACATCATATAGACATATGTACTGAAATGACCATGCCTCTCTTATGACAACATCAGGCCAGATTAACCCTCTTCTCTTATCAGTGCTGGTCCTCCTTGCCAAGTGTGATCCATCGCTAGTATCCATGTGGTGAGGAGCTATGCATTATTGGCTTCTTGCTGGCATTTGACCATGCCATTTATCTCTCAGCTTGTTTATTTCATGAAGATATCCCCTTAGCAATATATTTAACCAACCTCAACACAAAACGAAAAATGGAGAAACTATAAGTGCAATTTGCAGCTTATACCTTAAACAATTAAAACAAGAGAAAGGGGATATGTGTGAATATGAGGCTAGACGATATCATGAGGTTTAAACTTAATTTTCTATTACATGAATTATCTTGAAACGACATATATGCTACCAACATAAGTGTGTATTATGCTTTTACAATTTCCTTTTTATCATTTCTATGAATTCATTCATGCAAAGTGGTGAAAGAATACAGGAACACTAGGTGTAGGGTTTGAAGAACAAGGGAGGAATTATTTGATTTACAAAGAATCGAAGAAGCATTCATGGAGTCACCCATCTCTTCATCTCTTCTTTCTTCACCAGGAGATCTTGCTCTCTCAAGACTTGAACTTGTGGTAGCTGGATCTAAGGGAACTGAGTTGAATGGATTGGAATGACTTGCCACAACGAATGGGTATCCAAGTGTGTGTGTGTGTGTGTGTATCGATAGAAATCTAACTGTTAAACAAAAAATTAACTAACCAATGACTATATATGAAGTGATCTACCTAGAGCCGCCCGAGCTAAGATCAAAGGCTACCAGTAGGGGTAGATTAACGAGCAGCTCGACTCGTTAAGCTCGTGATCGTTAAGAATAACGAGTAGAAAACTCTGCTTGGCTCGGCTCGTTAAGCTCTTGAGCGCTCGCGAGCACTCGTTAATAGATTATAATGTGTTACGATATACATGATGAATGTGTAGGTGTTGTTTTCAAGATGAAATATGGTGACTACAAAAAGAAATGCAGTAGTTTGTTGCCACATATGTCGATTAGATTGAATAGATGGGCTGAGATGCTACAAAAAGTTTGTCACGTAAGATGAAAATATGTGTTGTGTTGTTATTAACAAGCTTAACGAGCTACTCGTGAAACTCGTTAGCTCATTCGTTAAGCTCATTAAGATTAACGAGCTGAAATCAATGATTGGCTCTGTTCCTTAAGAAGCTAGCTACGAGCTTAACGAGCCGAACTATCGAGCGCTCATTAAGCTCGCGAGCTACGAGCTTTTGGTCCAGCCCTAGCTACCAGTGCTTACCACTTTGGGCACTTAAGTTGTCTAATGTGGGCCATTCGATTCTAGACCAAAGGCCCATGCTTTGAATCGGTTCCTTGTTATAAATAGTATAATCTTGGGCATTGAATCGAGATTAGACGACAAAGATATAAAGGAGTAGTGAGAGGCTCATTGGGCAGCCCAGAGTAAGGATAATAGCTGAGAAGGGACAAAAAATAGCATAGACGACTTGGTTGCTAGAGTGGGAGGAGAAGGCGATGCGTGATTTAGGTGTGGTCTGTGCTATCGATGCAGTTGTAATCCATGGTTGAGGATCGTCAGAACATCGACGATGGCATGGTTTAGCATCGTCATAGCTAATATGCTCGAATGGGTGCACCACCATGTCTTGGAGGTATAAGGTTGATTAGAGTCTTTCGGTAGAAACAAGTGTCTAGGGGAGGAATATAGACAACTCACCGATGTGATGAAAGCGCCAAAGAGCTTAAACTTGATGACAATGGCACTGACCATAGAAGGATAATCTAAGAAAATTTTGAGGATTGAAGTTGAAAAGGAAAATAGACGTGTAGGGCTTTCTACTATTTGGGTATGTATAGTCTAGACACAGAGATTAGGTCATCAGTGCCAACCCGTGGCACTGAGAGCAGTAAGTTGGTTTGGACAATTGAGGCAACCAAGTTAGTTTTTATTATCCGAACGGGTTCTCACTATAATATCTACAATTTTCGTGTTAATGGCAAGTTGACCTCATGAATATCATACAATCTCTTCGGTCTTTTCGATCTTCTTGCCTCTGAATTTCTGCTTGTAAACATCCTTAGAAAAGAATTCTTTATTTGCATCTTCCATTTTTTTATTTGCAGCTTCCTTATCTTCACTTCTAGCTGTGAGGTATCCCTTTAATCAATTATAACGCTCCTTCTCACTTGTGCCTTCCAGCTGCACAATCTCCTTCTTCTGGTGATGACGTTACCCCACACGACAAGCATTAATTCTGCTAGCAGCACAACCACCTCTATAAGCGACGCGTCCATTGTTTAGAGTGTCAACATATACAACCTCCTTTGGCATGTCTTTGTTTTAATTCCTAATATCTATCCTCCCCGCATCATTGGACTTTGCATTTTTAGCCCTTAGTTTTTGGACGCCAGTAAGGAGTTGACGTTCGCTCCGTGTCCTCTCCAGTGCAACGTAGTATGCCCACAAGGGTGTTTAAGAGCGAATGAAATGCAAGCCTCATGTCATACGAGTGTTGGCGCTCACGTGTGATGGCCTCTTGTGCCTTCCCTCTGTTGGCCTCCCAAGTCCCAGTGTTGCCATCCCAAAAGAAGACATATAAACGACAGAACATTACCATATACTTTCGTCTAGAATTGCCAGCAGCAGATAGAAAACTCATAGAAAGTCCACATACTTTCATATATTAAAGTTGTCACCCTCTTTCATACCCCTCATGAAAATCCATAACCAATACTCAGTAAAATGCATGTTCAAAATGGAAAAGTTACCATACAAATGTGCAAAATTTATGGTGTTATATTGCCATACCTCTCTAATGCCAACCCCCTACCCTCTCAAATCCCAAACTGAAAAAGGTTCAACAACTTGCCAGAACAAAAAAGGGAAAAAGGTTGCCATGCTATTTATGCTAAAATTAGCTTATCTGGATGGACACATGGCAAAAATTTCTAAAAGTTTCCATGTTATCCCTGAATTTCTAAAGTTGTCATCTTATCCTTGATTTGTTTTCTCTAAAATTTTCCATGTTACCATGTTTTCAAGATTTTCATATTTCTAAGTATAGTTGCCATCGTTTAGCTAGATAACAAATTTGCTAAGATGCCCATGTGTATCCTTGATTTCCAAAAAAAATCCATCCTATCCCTAAATTTTTCTTAGAAGTTGTCATTACCATGTTTTCTTGATTTCTCATACACATATAGATAGTTTCCATGATTTATAGAACATTTTGCAAAGTTGTTGTGCTTATCACTGAATTTTTAAAGTTGTTACCATAATTTTAGTATTTATATACAAACATATAGTCGTCATGATTTTGACAATAATTTTTCAAAGGTTGTCATGATTTTGAAGAACCAAATCTCTAAAGTTTCCATGTGACCAGTACAAAATTTTGCCACATTTCCATGATTAAGAGAGCAAAATTTCTAGAGTTGTCATGTGACTAGTACAAAATACACACATTCAAACCTAGAAAAAGTTGCCATCCTTGAAAAACTAAATTTGCCAGGCGAGTGACACAAAACTAACCATGCATAGAAATCGTAAATTACCACAATAGTGACACAAAACTAACCATACACATAAATCTTAAATAGCGAGCCTAGTAACAAGGAAAGTAACCATGTATAAGCATCTTAAAAAGAAATAAGGGGGTGGATCCTTTTGCATATCCTACATATCCTTCATGGTATGTTGTGGTGTGAAGTTGGGTGATGACCCACAAGTATAGGGGATCTATCGTAGTCCTTTTGATAAGTAAGAGGGTCGAACCCAATGAGGAGTAGAAGGAAATGACAAGCGGTTTCCAGCAAGGTATTCTCTGCAAGCACAAAAATTATTCGTAACAGATAGTTGTGTGATAAGATAATTCGTAACGAGTAACAAGTAATAAAATAACTAAGGTGCAGCAAGGTGGCCCAATCCTTTTTGTAGCAAAGGACAAGCCTGGACGAACACTTATATAAAGCAAAGCGCTCCCGGGAACACATGGGAATTGTTGTCAAGTTAGTTTTCATCATGCTCATATGATTCGCGTTCGTTACTTTGATAATTTGATATGTGGGTGGACCGGTGCTTGGGTGCTGCCCTTCCTTGGACAAGCCTCCCACTTATGATTAACCCCTCTCACCAGCACCCGCAACTACAAAAGAAGAATTAAGATAAATCTAACCATAGCATGAAACATATGGATCCAAATTAGCCCCTTACGAAGCAACGCATAAACTAGGGTTTAAGCTTCTGTCACTCTAGCAACCCATCATCTACTTATTACTTACCAATGCCATCCCTAGTCCAAATCTTGGTGAAGTGTCATGTAGTCGATGTTCACATAACACCACCAGAGGAAAGACAACATATATCTCATCAAAATATCGAACGAATACCAAATTCACATGATTACTTATAACAAGACTTCTCCATGTCCTCAGGAACAAATGTAACTACTCACAAAGCATATTCATGTACATAATCAGAGGAGTATTAATTATCATTAAGGATCTGAACATATGATCTTCCACTGAATAAACTGAAGGAAATATGCCCTAGAGGCAATAATAAAGTTATTATTTATTCCCGTATATCATGATAAATGTTTATTATTCATGCTAGAATTGTATTAACCGAAAACATAATACATGTGTGAATACATAGACAAACAGAGTGTCACTAGTATGCCTCTACTTGACTAGCTCGTTGATCAAACATGGTTATGTTTCCTAGCCATAGACATGAGTTGTCATTTGATTAACGGGATCACATCATTAGGAGAATGATGTGATTGACTTGACCCATTCCGTTAGCTTAGCACTCGATCGTTTAGTATGTTGCTATTGCTTTCTTCATGACTTATACATGTTCCTATGACTATGAGATTATGCAACTCCCATTTACCGGTGGAACACTTTGTGTGCTACCAAACATCACAACGTAACTGGGTGATTATAAGGGTGCTCTACAGGTGTCTCCGAAGGTACTTGTTGGGTTGGCGTATTTTGAGATTAGGATTTGTCACTCCGATTGTCGGAGAGGTATCTCTCGGCCCTCTCGGTAACGCACATCACTTAAACCTTGCAAGCATTGCAACTAATGATTTAGTTGTGGGATGATGTATTACGGAACGAGTAAAGAGACTTGCCGGTAACGACATTGAACTAGGTATTGAGATACCGACGATCGAATCTCGGGCAAGTAACATACCGATGACAAAGGGAACAACGTATGTTGTTATGCGGTTTGACCGATAAACATCTTCGTAGAATATGTGGGAGCCAATATGAGCATCCAGGTTCCGCTATTGGTTATTGACCGGATACGTGTCTCGGTCATGTCTACATAGTTCTCGAACCCGTAGGGTCCGCACACTTAACGTTTCGATGATACTTATATTATGAGTTTATATGTTTTGATGTACCGAAGGTTGTTCGGAGTCTCGGATGTGATCACGGAGATGACAAGGAGTCTCTAAATGGTCGATACATGAAGATTGATATATTGGAAGCCTATATTTGGATATCGGAAGTGTTTTGGGTGAAATCGGGATTTTACCGGAGTACCGAGGGGTTACCGGAACCCCCCGGGGGCTTAATGGGCCATAGTGGGCCTTTGTGGAGAAGAGGAGAGGCGGCCAGGGCAGGGCCGCGCGCCCCTCCCCCCTAGTCCGAATAGGACAAGGAGAGGGGGGCGACGCCCCCCCTTTCCTTCCTCTCTCCCTGCTCTTTCCCCTCCACTCCTAATCCAACTAGGAAAAGTGAGGGAGTCCTACTCCCGGTGGGAGTAGGACTCCAACTGGCGCGCCCCTCCTGGCCGGCCACACCTCCCCCCTTGGTCCTTTATATACGGGGGCAGGGGGCACCCTAGAGACACAACAATTGATCGTTTGATCTTTTAGCTGTGTGCGGTGCCCCCCTCCACCATAGTCCACCTCGATAATACTGTAGCGGTGCTTAGGCGAAGCCCTGCGTCGGTAGAACATCATCATCGTCACCACGCCGTCGTGCTGACGAAATTCTCCCTCAACACTCGGCTGGATCGGAGTTCGAGGGACGTCATCGGGCTGAACGTGTGCTGAACTCGGAGGTGCCGTTCGTTCGGTACTTGATCGGTCGGATCGTGAAGACGTACGACTACATCAACCGCGTTGTGCTAACGCTTCCGCTTTCGGTCTACGAGGGTACGTGGACAGCACTCTCCCCTCTCATTGCTATGCATCACCATGATCTTGCGTGTGCGTAGGATTTTTTTTGAAATTACTACGTTCCCCAACAGTGGTATCAAAGCCAGTTTTTATGCATTGATGTTATGTGCACGAGTAGAACACAAGTGAGTTGTGGGCGATACAAGTCATACTGCTTACCAGCATGTCATACTTTGGTTCAGCGGTATTGTTGGATGAAGCAGCCCGGACCGACATTACGCGTACGCTTACGCGAGACTGGTTTTACCGCCGTGCTTTAGTTGAACCGAGTGTGGCTACGCCCGGTCCTTGAGAAGGTTAAAACAGCACTAACTTGACGAACTATCGTTGTGGTTTTGATGCGTAGGTAAGAACGGTTCTTGCTCAGCCCATAGCAGCCACGTAAAACTTGCAACAACAAAGTAGAGGACGTCTAACTTGTTTTTGCAGGGCATGTTGTGATGTAATATGGTCAAGACATGATGAGATATAAGTTGTTGTATGAGATGATCATGTTTTGTTGAAGTTATCGGCAACTGGCAAAAGCTTTATGGTTGTCTCTTTATTGCATAAGATGCAAGCGCCAAATAATTGCTTTACTTTATCGCTATGCGATAGCAATAGTTGCAAGAGCAATAGTTGGCGAGACGACCATGTGATGACACACTGATATAGATCAAGATGATGGAGATCATGGTGACATGCCGGTGACGATGGAGATCATGACCATGCTTTGGAGATGGAGATCAAAGGCACAAGATGATGATGGCCATATCATGTCACATATTATGATTGCATGTGATGTTTATCTTTTATACATCTTATTTTGCTTAGTTCGGTGGTAGCTTTATAAGATGATCTCTCACTAAATTTCAAGGTATCAGTGTTCTCCCTAAGTATGCACCGTTGCAAAAGTTCTTCGTGCTGAGACACCACGTGATGATCGGGTGTGATAGGCTCTATGTTCAAATACAACGGGTGAAAAACAGTTGCACACGCGGAATACTCAGGTTAAACTTGACGAGCCTAGCATATAACAGATATGGCCTCGGAACACTGAGACCGAAAGGTCGAGCGTGAATCATATAGTAGATTTGATCAACATAAATGATGTTCACCATTGAAACTACTCCATCTCACGTGATGATCGGACATGGTTTAGTTGATATGGATCATGTGATCACTTAGAGGATTAGAGGGATGTCTATCTAAGTGGGAGTTCTTAAGTAATATGATTAATTGAACTTTAATTTATCATGAACTTAGTCCTGGTAGTATTAGCATATCTATGTTGTAGATCAATAGCTTGCGATGTTGCTCCCCGTTTAATTTTATATGTTCCTAGAGAAAACTAAGTTGAAAGATGTTAGTAGCAATGATGCGGATTGGATCCGTGATCTGAGGTTTATCCTCATTGCTGCACAGAAGAATTATGTCCTTGATGCACCGCTAGGTGACAGACCTATTGCAGGAGCAGATGCAGACGTTATGAACGTTTGGCTAGCTCAATATGATGACTACTTGATAGTTTAGTGCACCATGCTTAACGGCTTAGAATCGGGACTTCAAAGATGTTTTGAACATCATGGACCATATGAGATGTTCCAGGAGTTGAAGTTAATATTTCAAGCAAATACCCGAGTTGAGAGATATGAAGTCTCCAACAAGTTCTATAGCTAAAAGATGGAGGAGAATAGCTCAAGCAGTGAGCATGTGCTCAGATTGTCTGGGTACTACAATCGCTTGAATCAAGTGGGAGTTAATCTTCCAGATAAGATAGTGATTGACAGAATTCTCTAGTCACCATCACCAAGTTAGTGGAACTTCGTGATAAACTATAGTATGCAAGGGATAACGTAGACGATTCCCGAGCTTTTCATGATGATGAAATCAGAAATCAAGAAAGAGCATCAAGTGTTGATGATTAACAAGACCACTAGTTTCAAGAAAAGGGCAAAGGGAACGAAAGGGAACTTCATGTAGAACATCAAGCAAGTTGCTGCTCAAGTGAAGAAGCCCAAGTTTGGACCTAAGCCTGAGACTGAGTGCTTCTACTGCAAAAGGACTGGTCACTGGAAGCAGAACTACCCCAAATAATTGGCGGATAAGAAGGATGGCAAAGTGAACAAAAGCATATTTGATATACATGTTATTGATGTGTACTTTACTAGTGTTTATAGCAACCCCTCAGTATTTGATACTGGTTTAGTTGCTAAGAGTAGTAACTTAAAACATGAGTTGCAAAATGAACAGAGACTAGTTAAGGATGAAGTGACGATGTGTGTTGGAAGTAGTTCCAAGATTGATGTGATCATCATCGCACAATCCATATAACTTTTGGGATTAGTGTTGAACCTAAATAAGTGTTATTTGGTGTTTGCGTTGAGCATAAATATGATTTGATCATGTTTATTGCAATACGGTTATTCATTTAAGTTAGAGAATAATTGTTGTTCTATTTACATGAATAAAACATTATATGGTTACACACCCAATGAAAATGGTTCGTTGGATCTCGATCGTAAGTGATACACATATTCATTATATTGAAGCCAAAAGATGCAAAGTTAATAATGATAGTGCAACTTATTTGTGGCACTGCCGTTTAGGTCATATTGGTGTAAAGCGCACGAAGAAACTCCATGTTGATGGGCTTTTGGAATCACTTGATTATGAATCGCTTGATGCTTGCGAACCATGCCTCTTGGGCAAGATGATTAAAACACCGTTCTCCAGAACAATGGAGCAAGCAACAGATTTGTTGGAAATCAGACATACTGATCTATGTGGTCCGATGAGTGTTGAGGCTCGCGGCGAGTATCGTTATTTTTCTGACCTTCACAGATGATTTGAGCAGATATGGGTATATCTACTTGATGAAACATAAAGTCTGAAACATTTGAAAAGTTCATATAATTTCAGAGTGAAGTGGAAAATCATCGTAACAAGAAAATAAAATTTCTATGATCTGATCGTGGAGGAGAATATTTGAGTTACGAGTTTGGTCTTCATTTGAAACAATGCGGAATAGTTTCGCAACTCACGCCACCTGGAACACCACAGCGTAATGGTGTGTCCGGACGTCATAACCGTACTTTATTAGATATGGTGCGATCTATGATGTTTCTTACCGATTTACCACTATAGTTTTGGGGTTATGCATTAGAGACAGCTGCATTCACGTTAAAAAGGGGCACCATCTAAATCCGTTGAGACGACACCATATGAACTGTGGTTTGGCAAGAAACCAAAGTTGTTGTTTCTTAAAGTTTGAGGTTGTGATGCTTATAAGAAAAAGTTTCATCCTGATAAGCTCAAACTCAAATCGGAGAAATGTGTCTTCATAGGATACCCAAAGGAGACAGTTGGGTACACCTTCTATCACAGATCCGAAGGCAAGATATTCGTTGCTAAGAATGGATCCTTTCTAGAGAAGGAGTTTCTCTCGAAAGAAGTGAGTGGGAGGAAAGTAGAACTTGATGAGGTAACTGTACCTGCTCCCTTATTGGAAAGTAGTTCATCACAGAAATATGTTCCTGTGACTCCTACACCAATTAGTGAGGAAGCTAATGATGATGATCATGTAACTTCAGATCAAGTTACTACCAAACCTCGTAGTTCAACCAGAGTAAGATCCGCACCAGAGTGGTACGGTAATCCTGTTCTAGAGGTCATGTTACTAGACCATGACGAACCTACGAACTATGAAGAAGCGATGGTGAGCCCAGATTCTGCAAAATGGCTTGAGGCCATGAAATCTGAGATGGGATCCATGTATGAGAACAAAGTATGGACTTTGATTGACTTGCCCGATGATCAGCAAGCCATTGAGAATAAATGGATCTTCAAGAGGAAGACGGACACTGATAGTAGTGTTACTATCTACAAAGCTCGAATTGTCGCAAAAGGTTTTCGACAAATTCAAGGTGTTGACTACGATAAGATTTTCTCACTCGTAGCGATGCTTAAGTCTGTCCGAATCATGTTAGCAATTGCCGCATTTTATGAAATATGGCAAATGGATAACAAAACTGCATTCCTTAATGGATTTATTAAAGAAGAGTTGTATATGATACAACCAGGAGGTTTTGTCAATCCTAAAGGTGCTAAAAAATATGCAAGCTCCAGCGATCCGGACTGGTGCAAGCATCTCGGAGTTGGAATATACGCTTTGATAAGTTGATCAAAGGATATAGTTTTCTATAGACTTGCGATGAAGCCTGTATTTACAAGAAAGTGAGTGGGAGCACTACAGAATTTCTGATTAGTATATGTGAATGACATATTGTTGATCGGAAATAATGTAGAATTATTCTGCAAAGCATAAAGGAGTGTTTGAAAGGAGTTTTTCAAAGAAAGACCTCGGTGAAGCTGCTTACATATTGAGCATCAAGATCTATAGAGATAGATCAAGACGCTTGATAAGTTTTTCAATGAGTGCATACCTTGACAAGATTTTGAAGTAGTTCAAAATGGAACACTCAAAGAAAGAGTTCTTGCCTGTGTTACAAGGTGTGAAACTGAGTAAGACTTAAAGCCCGACCACGACAGAAGATAGAAAGAGAATGAAAGTCATTCCCTATGCCTTGGCCATAGGTTCTATAAAGTATGCCATGCTGTGTACCAGATCTATTGTATACCCTACACTGAGTTTGACAAGGAGTACAATAGTGATCTAGGAGTAGATCACTGGACAGCGGTCAAGATTATCCTTAGTGGAATAAGGATATGTTTCTCGATTATGGAGGTGACAAAAAGGTTTGTCGTAAAGGGTTACGTCGATGCAAATTTTGACACTGATCTAGATGACTCTAAGTCTCAATCTGGATACATATTGAAAGTGGGAGCAATTAGCTAGAGTAGCTCCGTGTAGAGCATTGTTGACATAGAAATTTGCAAAATACATACATATCTGAATGTGGCAGACCCGTTGACTAAACTTCCCTCACAAGCAAAACATGATCACACCTTAGTACTCTTTGGGTGTTAATCACATAGCGATGTGAACTAGATTATTGACTCTAGTAAACCCTTTGGGTGTTGGTCACATGACGATGTGAACTATGGGTGTTAATCACTATGATGTGAACTATTGGTATTAAATCACATGGTGATGTGAACTAGAATATTGACTCTAGTGCAAGTGGGAGACTGAAGGAAATATGCCCTAGAGGCAATAATAAAGTTATTATTTATTTCCTTATATCATGATAAATGTTTATTATTCATGCTAGAATTGTATTAACCGGAAACATAATACATGTGTGAATACATAGACAAACAGAGTGTCACTAGTATGCCTCTACTTGACTAGCTCATTGATCAAAGATGGTTATGTTTCCTAGCCATAGACATGAGTTGTCATTTGATTAATGGGATCACATCATTAGGAGAATGATGTGATTGACTTGACCCATTCCGTTAGCTTAGCACTCGATCGTTTAGTATGTTGCTATTGCTTTCTTCATGACTTATACATGTTCCTATGACTATGAGATTATGCAACTCCCGTTTACCGGAGGAACACTTTGTGTGCTACCAAACGTCACAACGTAACTGGGTGATTATAAAGGTGCTCTACAGGTGTCTCCGAAGGTACTTGTTGGGTTGGCGTATTTCGAGATTAGGATTTGTCACTCCGATTGTCGGAGAGGTATCTTTGGGCCGTCTCGGTAATGCACATCACTTAAGCCTTGCAAGCATTGCAACTAATGAGTTAGTTGTGGGATGATGTATTACGGAACGAGTAAAGAGACTTGCCGGTAATGAGATTGAACTAGGTATTGAGATACCGACGATCGAATCTCGGGCAAGTAACATACCGATGACAAAGGGAACAACGTATGTTGTTATGCGGTTTGACCGATAAAGATCTTCGTAGAATATGTGGGAGCCAATATGAGCATCCAGGTTCCGCTATTGGTTATTGACTGGAGATGTGTCTCGGTCATGTCTACATAGTTCTCGAACCCGTAGGGTCCGCACGCTTAACGTTTCGATGACAGTTATATTATGAGTTTATATGTTTTGATGTACCGAAGGTTGTTCGGAGTCCCGGATGTGATCACGGACATGACGAGGAGTCTCGAAATGGTTGAGACATGAATATTGATATATTGGAAGCCTATATTTGGATATCGGAAGTGTTCTGGGTGAAATCGGGATTTTACCGGAGTACCGAGGGGTTACCGGAACTCCCCGAGGGCTTAATGGGCCATAGTGGGCCTTTGTGGAGAAGAGGAGAGGCGGCCAGGGCAGGGCCGGGCTCCCCTCCCCCCTAGTCCGAATAGGACAAGGAGAGGGGGGCGGCGCCCCCCTTTCCTTTCTCTCTCCCTCCTCTTTCCCCTCCACTCCTAATCCAACTAGGAAAAGGGAGGGAGTCCTACTCCCGGTGGGAGTAGGACTCCACCTGGCGCGCCCCTCCTGGCCGGCCGCACCTCCCCCCTTGCTCCTTTATATACGGGGGCAGGGGGCACCCTAGAGGCACAACAATTGATCGTTTGATCTTTTAGCCGTGTGCGGTGCCCCCCTCCACCATAGTCCACCTTGATAATATTGTAGCGGTGCTTAGGTGAAGCCCTGCGTCGGTAAAACATCATCATCGTCACCACGCCGTCGTGCTGACGAAATTCTCCCTCAACACTCGGCTGGATCGGAGTTCGAGGGACGTCATCGGGTTGAACGTGTGCTGAACTCGGAGGTGCCGTGCGTTCGGTACTTGATCGGTCGGATCGTGAAGACGTACGACTACATCAACCGCGTTGTGCTAACGCTTCCGCTTTCGATCTACGAGGGTACGTGGACAACACTCTCCCCTCTCGTTGCTATGCATCACCATGATCTTGCGTGTGTGTAGGATTTTTTTTTAAATTACTACGTTCCCCAACATAAACCAACTAGCATCAACTACAGGGAGTAATCAACATTACTAGCAACCCACAGGTACCAATCTGAGGTTTTGAGACAAAGATCAGATACAAGAGATGAACTAGGGTTTGAGAGGAGATGGTGCTGGTGAAGATGTTGATGGAGATTGACCCCCTCTCGATGAGAGGATCGTTGTTGATGACGATGGCGATGATTTCCCCCTCCCGGAGGGAAGTTTCCCTGGCAGAACAGCTCCGCCGGAGCGCTAGATTGGTTCTGCCCAAGTTTCGCCTGGAGACGGCGGCGCTTCATCCCAAAAGCTTCCTTCTGATTTTTCCAGGTTAAAACACACCATATAGCAGAAGATGGGCATTGGGGGCCTGCCAGGTGGCCCATGAGGCAGGGGCGCGCCCAGGGGGTAAGGTGCGCCCCCCACCCTTGTGGATGGCAGGTGGCCCCCCTCTGGTGCTTTCTTCACTCAATATTTTTTATATATTCCAAAATAATTCTCCGTGAAATTTCAGGACTTTTAGAGTTGTGCAGAATAGGTCTCTAATATTTGCTCCTTTTCCAGTCTAGAATTCCAGTTGCCGGCATTCTCCCTCTTCATGTAAACCTTATAAAATAAGAGAGAAAAGGCATAAGTATTGTGATATAATGTGTAATAACAGCCCATAATGCAATAAATATCAATACAAAAGCATGATGCAAAATGGACGTATCATTGGGTATTGCCCAAAGTTACCATACTAGAAGTTGCCATGCTTCTCGTAGTGTTAGATATTGTAGTGTCGTACCTGGTGACGGAGCTAGTCCGGCAGGAGTCTTGCCGATATCTCGCTACCGTGCAGGAACCCAGGTGCATGTGTCTGGACATGTCACACAAGGATTGTTGATCCACATTACCTGCAGAGAAAAATGGGGGAAATATGACGTTAAAAACATTAAGATAAACAAGTTAAACTTATTGCTATGCCTAAAAAGTTCACTAGTGATGACAATTTTAGTTCAAGGCATGCTTTTATTTTCCACTCCAAAATGGTAGAAGTTGCTGAAGGAAATATGCCCTAGAGGCAATAATAAAGTTGTTATTTTATATTTCCTTATTCATGATAAAGATTTATTATTCATGCTAGAATTGTATTGATCGGAAACTTAAATACATGTGTGAATACATAAACAAATACCGTGTCCCTAGTAAGCCTCTACTAGACTAGCTAATTGATCAGAGATGGTTAAGGTTTCCTAATCATGGACATGTGTTGTCATTTTATAACGGGATCACATCATTAGGAGAATGATGTGATGGACAGGACCCATCCGTTAGCTTAGCATATTGATTGTTCAGTTTATTACTGTTGCTTTCTTTATGTCAAATACATATTCCTTCGACTATGAGATTATGCAACTCCCGGATACTGGAGGAATACCTTGTGTGCTATCAAATGTCACAACATAACTGGGTGATCATAAAGATGCTCTACAGGTATCTCCAAAGGGGTTTGTTGAGTTGGCATAGAACAAGATTAGGATTTGTCACTCCAAGTATCGGAGAGGTATCTCTGGGCCCTCTCGGTAATAGACATCATAAGCTTGCAAGAAAGTGACTAAGGAGTTAGCACGAGGTGATGTATTACGGAACGAGTAAAGAGACTTGTTGGTAACAAGATTGAACTAGGTATGAAGATACCAACGATCGAATCTTGGGCAAGTAACATACTGATGGAGAAAGGGAATTACGTATGTTGTCATAACGGTTCGACCGATAAAGATGTTCGTAGAATATGTAGGAGCCAATATGGGCATCTAGGTTCCGCTATTTATTATTGACCGGAGAAGTGTCTCGGTCATGTCTACATAGTTCTCAAACCCGTAGGGTCCGCACGCTTAAGATTCGTTGATGATATAGTGTTATATGAGTTATGTGATTTGTTGACTGAATGTTGTTCGGAGTCCTGGATGAGATCACGAACATGACGAGGAGTCTCGAAATGGTTGAGAGGTAAATATTGATATATAGGACGATGGTATTCGAATACCGGAAGTGTTTCAGAGAAAACCGGATAGTCATCGGAGTACCGGAGGGGGTACCGGTCACCCCCGGTAGGCAAGTGGGCCTATTGGTCCATAAGAGGGGAGCACACCAGCCTACAAGGGGTTGGCGCGCCCCCCATGGCAGCCGCCCGAGTGGGGAAAGGAAAGGGAGGAGGATTTTGCCTCCCCTTCCTTCTCCTTCCCCCCTTTCCTTCTCCTCTCCGGCAAATAAGGTAGGGGCGCCACTTGGGAAGGCAACCCAAGTAGGATTCGGCCTACTTGGGGGCGCCTCCTGGCTGCTCCCTCCTCCCCCCACCTATATATATGTGGGAGGGGGTGCCTAGCACAAGCACAACAATCCCTTAGCCGTGTGCGGCGCCCCTCTCCACCGTTTACACCCCTGATCATATTTTCGTAGTGCTTAGGCGAAGCCCTGCGTAGATAGCTTCACCATCACCGTCACCACGCCATCGTGCTGCCGGAACTCATCCACTACCTCGCCGTCTTGCTAGATCAATAGGGCGAAGGACGTCATCAAGCTGAAGTGTGCTGAACGCATAGGTGTCGTACGTTCGGTGCTTGATCGGTTGGAACGCGAAGAAGTTTGAGTACATCAACCGCGTTGTCAAACGCTTTCGCTTACGGTCTACGAGGGTATGTAGGCACACTCTCCCCTCTCGTTGCTATGCATCTCCTTGATAGATCTTGCGTGTGCATAGAATTTTTTTGTTTTCCATGCAACATTTCCCAACAGTTGCCATAGGGCAACTATGATGGGATATAGTATATGGTATTTTATGGATCAAAAGAACAAGCAAGCGAAAGCAAGGGGAAACACTAATCATCATAAACACATGGAAATTGCTATCATTTTAAAATGGTAGCAATCGTGGATGAAAACATAGAGTTGCCATCCAAGTTAGCATATTGTTGACATGGATGAAAACCTAAACTTATTGTTGTAGGGTGGAACCCTAGAGGGGATCTTTTCACACTTGGAGGGGGAAAAGAGGAAGAACACTCAAGAACACAAGGAACAAATCACTCAAACAAACCCAAATATCACATCCACTAGAGTAGCATACATGAGATCCACAAGATTACATGAACAATTCAAGGAAAATAGCACTAGGTAAGTTGTTCCCACTAGGTGAGGTCTTGATCTTGATCTTCTCCAAGAGGAGGGCTTGATAATCCCAAGGATTCTTCCCTAGATGGAGGCTTGATCTCCAAGAGGAGGGGATAGAAGGAGCAAAGCTCCCTTTGATGTTATAAATACTTTGCTATCCTTCCAAAAGACCTAGGGGATGAGTACTTAAAGACTAGGGACGTAACAAGAGGGAGAGAGGGGTACAAGGGTCAAGTGACCAAAAACACACGGGCTGTTCCGGAGTCCGGGCACCCGGGGTAGAACCAGCCGGGCACCCAGACCGGTCAGAGCCGCCTGGAGAAGGGGAACCGGGCACCCGGGGGGTCCTAGGCCCTGTTGGGGAACGCAGTAATTTCAAAAAAAATCCTACGCACAAGCAAGATCCATCTAGGTGATGCATAGCAACGAGAGGGGAGAGTGTTGTCTACATACCCTCGTGGACCGAAAGCGGAAGCGTTATGACAAAGCGGTTGATGTAGTCGTACGTCTTCATGATCTGACCGATCCTAGTACCGAAAGTACGGCACCTCCGCGATCTGCACACGTTCAGCTCGTTGACGTCCCACGAACTCTCGATCCAGCTGAGTGTCGAGGGAGAGCTTCGTCAGCACGACGGCGTGATGACGGTGATGATGAAGCTACCGGCGCAGGGCTTTGCCTAAGCACTACGACGATATGACCGATGTGGATTATGGTGGAGGGGGGCACCGCACACGGCTAAGACAATGATCAACTTGTGTGTCTATGGGGTGCCCCCTTCCCCCGTATATAAAGGAGTGGAGGAGGGGGAGGGCCGACCCTCTCTATGGCGCGCCCTAGGGGAGTCCTACTCCCACCGGGAGTAGGATTCCCCCCCCTTCCAAGTAGGAGTAGGAGAGGAAGGAAGGAGGAGAGAGGGAGGAAGGAAAGGGGGGACGGCCCCCTTCCCAATTCAGATTGGGCTTGGGGGGGCCCTCCTAGGCCGCCTCCTCCTCTATCCCACTAAGGCCCAATAAGGCCCATACACTCCCCGGGGGGTTCCGGTAACCCCGAGTACTCTGACAAATGCCCGAACTCACCCGGAACAATTCCAATGTCCAAACATAGCCATCCAATATATCGATCTTTATGTCTCGACCATTTCGAGACTCCTCGTCATGTCCGTGATCACATCCGGGACTCCGAACAACCTTCGGTACATTAAAACACATAAACTCATAATACCGATCGTCACAGAACATTAAGCGTGCAGATCCTACGAGTTCGAGAACTATGTAGACATGACCGAGACTCATCTCCGGTCAATAACCAATAGCAGAACCTGGATGCTCATATTGGTTCCTACATATTCTACGAAGATCTTTATCGGTCAAACCGCATAACAACATACGTTGTTCCCATTGTCATCGGTATGTTACTTGCCCAAGATTCGATCGTCGGTATCTCAATACCTAGTTCAATCTCGTTACCGGCAAGTCTCTTTACTCGTTCCGTAATGCATCATCCTGCAACCAACTCATTAGTCACATTGCTTGCAAGGCTTATAGTGATGTGCATTACCGAGAGGGCCCAGAGATACCTCTCCGACAATCGGAGTGACAAATCCTAATCTCGATCTATGCCAACTCAACAAACACCATCCGAGACACCTGTAGAGCATCTTTATAATCACCCAGTTACGTTGTGACGTTTGATAGCACACAAAGTGTTCCTCCGGTATTCGGGAGTTGCATAATCTCATAGTCATAAGAACATGTATAAGTCATGAAGAAAGCAATAGCAACATACTAAACGATCAAGTGCTAAGCTAACAGAATGGGTCAAGTCAATCACATCATTCTCTAATGATGTGATCCCGTTAATCAAATGACAACTCATGTCTATGGCTAGGGAACTTAACCATCTTTGATTCAACGAGCTAGTCAAGTAGAGGCATACTAGTGACACTTTGTTTGTCTATGTATTCACACATGTACTAAGTTTCCGGTTAATACAATTCTAGCATGAATAATAAACATTTATCATGATATAAGGAAATATAAAATAACAACTTTATTATTGCCTCTAGGGCATATTTCTTCAGTCTCCCACTTGCACTAGATTCAATAATCTAGTTCACATCGCCATGTGATTTAACATCAATAGTTCACATCACCATGTGATTAACACCCATAGTTCACATCACTATGTGACCAACACCCAAAGGGTTTACTAGAGTGAGTAATCTAGTTCACATCACCATGTGATTAACACCCAAAGAGTACTAAGGTGTGATCATGTTTTGCTTGTGAGAGAAGTTTAGTCAATGGGTCTGCCACATTTAGATCTGTATGTATTTTGCAAATTTCTATGTCTACAATGCTCTGCACGGAGCTATGCTACCACTTGAGCACCGCGTTGGTTTTCCCTTGAAGAGGAAAGGGTGATGCAGCAAAGTAGCGTAAGTATTTCCTTCAGTTTTTGAGAACCAAGGTATCAATCCAATAGGAGGCCACACGCAAGTCCCTCGTACCTACACAAACAAATAAGAACCTTGCAACCAACGCGATAAAGGGGTTGTCAATCCCTTCACGGCCACTTGCAAAAGTGAGATCTGATAGAGATGATAAGATAATATTTTTGGTATTTTTATGATAAATATTAAAAGTAAAGAAAGCAAAATAAACAGCGAAAGAAATAGCTTGTTGACGGGAGATTAATATGATGGAAAATAGACCCGGGGGCCATAGGTTTCACTAGTGGCTTCTCTCAAGATAGCATAAGTATTACGGTGGGTGAACAAATTACTGTCGAGCAATTGATAGAAAAGTGCATAATTATGAGAATATCTAGGCATGATCATGTATATAGGCATCACGTCCGCGGCAAGTAGACCGACTCCTGCCTGCATCTACTACTATTACTCCACACATCGACCGCTATCCAGCATGCATCTAGAGTATTAAGTTCATAAGAACAGAGTAACGCATTAGGTAAGATGACATGATATAGAGGGATAAACTCATGCAATATGATATAAACCCCATCTTTTTATCCTAGATGGCAACAATACAATACGTGTCGTTCCCCCTACTGTCACTGGGATCGAGCACCGCATGATTGACCCAAAGCTAAGCACTTCTCCCATTTCAAGAAAGATCAATCTAGTAGGCCAAACCAAACTGATAATTCGAAGAGACTTGCAAAGATAACCAATCATACATAAAAGAATTCAGGGAAGATTCAAATATTGTTCATAAATAATCTTGATCATAAACCCACAATTCATTGGATCTCGACAAACACACCGCAAAAAGAGTTACATCGAATAGATCTCCAAGAAGATCAAGGAGAACTTTGTATTGAGATCCAAAGAGAGAGAAGAAGTCATCTAGCTAATAACTATGGACCCGAAGGTCTGTGGTAAACTACTCACACATCATCTGAGAGGCTATGGTGTTGATGTAGAAGCCCTCCATGATCGATGCCCCCTCCGGCAGAGCGCCGCAAAAGGCCCCAAGATGGGATCTCATGGGTACAAAAGGTTGAGGCGGTGGAATTGGTTTTCGTGGTGCTCCTTGGTGGTTTTGGGGTACGTAGGTATATATAGGAGGAAGAAGTAGGTCAGTGGAGCCACGAGGGGCCCACGAGGGTGGAGGGCGCGCCCAGGGGGTAGGCGCGCCCCCTGCCTCGTGGCCTCCTCGTATGTTTCTTGACGTCCACTCCAAGTCCTCTGGATCACGTTTGTTCCAAAAATAACTCTCCCAAAGGTTTCATTCTGTTTGGACTCCGTTTGATATTCCTTTTCTGCGAAACACTGAAATAGGAAAAAAAACAGCAATTTGCACTGGGCCTTGGGTTAATAGGTTAGTCCCAAAAATAATATAAAAGTGTATAAATAAGCCCAATAAACATCCAAAACAGAATATATAATAGCATGGAGCAATCAAAAATTATAGATACATTGGAGACGTATCAAGCATCCCCAAGCTTAATTCCTGCTCTTCCTCAAGTAGGTAAATGATAAAAACAGAATTTTTGATGTGGAATGCTACTTAGCATATTCTTCAATGTATTTCTCTTTATTGTGGCATGAATGTTCAGATCAGAAAGATTCAAGATAAAAGTTTAATATTGACATGAAAATAATAATACTTCAAGCATACTAACAAAGCAATCATGTCTTCTCAAAATAACATGGCCAAAGAAAGTTATCCCTACAAAATCATATAGTCTGGCTATGCTCTATCTTCAGCACACAAAGTATTTAAATCATGCACAACCCCGATGACAAGCCAAGCAATTGTTTCATACTTTTGATGTTCTCAAACTTTTTCAATTTTCACGCAATATATGAGCGTGAGCCATGGACATAACACTATAGGTGGAATAGAATGGTGGTTGTGGAGAAGACAAAAAAGAAGAAGATAGTCTCACATCAACTAGGCGTATCAATGGGTTATGGAGATGCCCATCAATAGATATCAATGTGAGTGAGTAGGGATTGCCATGCAACGGATGCACTAGAGCTATAAGTGTATGAAAGCTCAACAAAAGAAACTAAGTGGGTGTGCATCCAACTCGCTTGCTCACGAAGACCTAGGGCATTTTGAGGAAGCCCATCATTGGAATATACAAGCCAAGTTCTATAATGTAAAATTCCCACTAGTATATCAAAGTGACAACATAGGAGACTCTCTATCATGAAGATCATGGTGCTACTTTGAAGCACAAGTGTGGAAAAAGTATAGTACCATTGTCCCTTCTCTCTTTTTCTCTCATTTTATTTTTATTTTTTATTTGGGCCTTCTCTTTTTCTTCTTCTTTTGGCCTCTTTTCTTTTCTTTTTTTTCTTCGTCCGGAGTCTCATCCCGACTTATGGGGGAATCATAGTCTCCATCATCCTTTCCTCACATGGGACAATGCTCTAATAATGATCATCACACTTTTATTGACTTACAACTTGATACTCAGAACAAAATATGACTCTATGTGAATGCCTCCGGCGGTGTACCGGGATATGCAATGAATCAAGAGTGAAATGTATGAAAGAATTATGAAGGCGGCTTCGCCACAAATACGATGTCAACTACATGATCATGCAAAGCAATATGACAATGATGAAGCGTGTCATAATAAATGGAACGGTGGTAAGTTGCATGGCAATATATCTCGGAATGGCTATGGAAACGCCATAATAGGTAGGTACGGTGGCTGTTTTGAGGAAGGTATATGGTGGGTATATGATACCGGCGAAAGGTGCACGGTATTAGAGAGGCTAGCAATGGTGGAAGGATGAGAGTGCGTATAATCCATGGACTCAACATTAGTCATAAAGAACTCACATACTTATTGCAAAAATCTATTACTTATCGAAACGAAGTACTACGCGCATGCTCCTAGGGGGGTAGATTGGTAGGAAAAGACCATCGCTCGTCCCCGACCGCCACTCATAAGGAAGACAATCAATAAATAAATCATGCTCCGACTGCATCACATAACGGTTCACCATACATGCATGCTACGGGAATCACAAACTTTAGAACAAGTATTTCTCAAATTCACAACTACTCAACTAGCATGACTCTAATATCACCATCTTCATATTTCAAAACAATTATCAAGTATCAAACTTATCTTAGTATTCAATGCACTTTATAGTTTTTATCTTGGATGCCTATCATATTAGAACTAATTTTATAACCAAAGCAAATTACCATGCTGTTCTAAGGGACTCTCAAAATAATATAAGTGAAGCATGAGAGATCAATAATTTCTATAAAATATAACCACCACCATGCTCTGAAAGATATAAGTGAAGCACTAGAGCAAAATTGTTTAGCTCAAAAGATATAAGTGAAACACATAGAGTATTCTAATAAATTCCGAATAATGTGTGTCTCTCTCAAAAGGTGTGTACAGCAAGGATGATTGTGGTGAACTAAAAAGCAAAGACTCAAATCATACAAGACGCTCCAAGCAAAACACATATCATGTGGTGAATAAAAATATAGCTCCAAGTAAAGTTACCGATGGACGAAGACAAAAGAGGGGATGCCTTCCGGGGCATCCCCAAGCTTAGGATTTTTGGTTGTAACACCCCCAGTGTCATGCTACAGTAATCCCCTGATAATGGCGCCATGTCATCATGTTACTGTTGCTAATCTTCACTTGATCCAAATCACAATTCAAATTCAAATCCAATCTAAAGTCAAAAATTCATATTTGCCAAACCTGAAAACTAAAATGTTCAAAGTGTGGCAAATAATCTCTAGGTATTTGTCATGTTGGAACCAACCTCTTTTAGATTCCGAAAGTGATCCTGGAAATTATTTAGTGGGCCAGCAGCATTTAAAATTGGCCTTTTCAATTTCTAAAAATGGTTAGACAACTCCTCTGACCCCAAACTTTTTGTGCCTTCTAGAATTGTTGTGTTTGATTTATGTGCAAAGTTTCACAGCTAACAAATATTCTTTGCTAGCTCATTTAAATAGAACCAGTAGCAAAAGGCAAAAGCAGAAATAGAATAAGAGAAAATGGTGCACTATGCATTTGGGCTCGAGTGATACAGTACCTAGGCCCAGCCCATCTCTCCCTTATCCTCGTCCTCACATACAGTAGGAAGATCTGTGCGTGGAGCACATCCACGCCGCCCTGGCTGTTTTTGCCGCCGTGTCGACCATCTGATGCATCCCCGACGAGGATAAGATCGCTCCCGGCCCTGTAGACAAACCCTAGCCCTCACTTATCCTCTCGCTTGTCCTCTCCCTCTCTGTTTCCTCCCTCCCGAGATGTCGTCGATGCGCCGTCGCTATCCTCACGACCACTGGCCTCCCCAGCGAGCGGGATGTCGTCCAGGAGGAGCGCCGCCCTCTCCTTCGTCCGCCCCGAGGGCTAGCCCAAGCTAGGACGCCGCGTAGCCTCGCCATCGCCTCTTCTTCCCGCCACGGTCGCCGCACGTCCCCGCCATCGATCTCCACCACCGGGCCTCCCCGGCCATCTCGAGCTCGCCTACGACCTCCCCGTGAGCTGCTCCTCCATTCCCCCTACTACCCCTTTGCTTCATCGCCGTATCGCCGTCCCAGTGCTTCGGCCGCCATGGTTGGCGTTGTCAGTCCCAGACTGCTACTATCACTTATATTCAGTTATTCCCGTGCCGGTTCAGCCACAATGAAGATCCTACGGTCACGACTGAAGATGCAGGATGGACGGCGAGGATCGCAACAGCTACTTTACCGTCCACTCTCTCTGTTTTACTTCCTCTGCTTTTTCACCGTTCGAGTAAAAAAAAGCTCCTTTATAAGCTCGCCTGTGTGCGAGGAGAAGGCATCCAATGTAATGAGAAAAACTCAACCCCTAGTTCTTATCCTCTAGTAGTCTTGTAGCCAAAAAAAATCCCCAATTAATCGACGGGTCGCCATATCGGGCGCTTATCTGTGATTTATCTTGAGTGAGTGATCTGTTAGGAATTGTTGATCCTCAGTGGGATCTGACAAATTGGTATCATATGTCATCGGTCCTCGGTGGCGTGGCGGCGGCGTGAGGCACGGAGGCGCACGACGGCGGCAGACCAGTTCAAGCACAGGTCGATAGCTAGGTGCGGCTGCCGGCGAGATCCTCTCTTGGTGGTAAAATCCCGTGACCAAGGTTCGCCCGTGTGCTATAGGGGGCGTGGAGCGCTAGTGGCGGAAGGGATCCTGATCTGGCAAGGGTTCCAAGGCTAGTCCTTGTGGTAAAATTCCGGAGCCTGATCTCGATCCATGGCGAAATCGAAGGGCGACGACAAGGCGGACGCGGCCGAAGTCGCGGAAATGAAGATGGACATGGAACAGCTGGACGGCAAGGTCGACAGCCTTCAGAACGAGATGGAGGGCGTACGCACAGAAGTCACCGAGGTCAAGAAGCAGCTCTCGCACCTCGAAGAACTACTGTTGCGGATGGAAGAAAAGCTCTCCATAGCACCACAGCCAGGTGTTTCTGCCGCACCGGCGACGGCGTCAAGACAGCAGCAGCAGCCCCCTCCACAACAGCCTCATACACAACACCAGCAGCAGCAGCAACTCCCTCCACCACAACAGCCTGAGCAGGCCAACCGAAATCAAGCAAATACATCACCATTGTTGAACAGAGGAACACCAGTTTGGCGGCGCCGGGGGCAGGAACAAGCACCACACTTTGCTTGGACTGATGACCAACAAGCTCCAGTATACAACCCCCAGGACAATTATAACTTGCAGGGACACTACCAGGATGACCAGCAAGCATTTGCATACTATCCGCCGCCCAACTACAACATGCAAGGGCATTGTCAAGGCCAAGCTTCACCCCTGCAACCACCTCCCTACTAGCAAGTTCTTCATCATCCACCTTATCAACAACAGTGGTATCACCAACCTGAGTACTCACAGCAGGAGTACTATCTACAACACCAACAAATACCACATCAGCAGTTTCAGCACCCTCCAGAACAGCAACAAGTTCATTACCTCCCAGCACCACCCCCACAACAACATTACTTACCCGGTCTACAGCATGGGCAAGGGCCAGGTCCCCCTGGACAGCAACAATGTCAACAACAAAGGCAGAACCCACACCACAATAGATACACAGATAATTACAGAGAACCAGACAGAGACAATCAGTTTTACAGATCAATTGCTAGAGCTCCAAAGATAACATTTCCAACATTTGATGGAACAAATCCCATGGAGTGGTTGAGAACTACTGAGAAATTTTTCTCTATGGTGTATGTTCCAGAAGAAGCAAACTGGGACTATGCTCAAATGTATCTCACTGGCAAAGCAGACACATGGCTGAGAAACTCTGGAGTATTAGATGGAAACCTCACTTGGGACCAATTTTGTGCTGTTGTACTCAAGAGATTTTCAGAAAATAGCCCCTATGAAGTGGTAGAAAGCTTCAACTCCATCAAACAAGGCTCCCTCAGTGTCTCTGCTTATATTGATCTGTTTGAAGAAAAAATGGCATCCTATAAGAAAGAAAACTCAGGGGCTAGTGAAAGCTACTATGTGAAATGTTTTGTCAATGGGCTGAGGCCTGAAATCAAGCACTACCTCAAACCCTTCAAGCCACAAACACTGTATGAGGCAGTCGAAACTGCCAGAGACATGGAGTTAGGGGTACAAGCCCAAGCGTCATAGAGGAAATTCTCTTCCTACGGTGGATATCAGAAGAATCTCACCAAAAGTACATGCACCGATAGCACTGCCATCAAGAAGGACGGAGATAGCAAAACCAATCAAAGACCTGAGATTAAATATCGAGAACCAGGAGTCTGCAGATACTGTGGGGGAAAGTGGTTCTTTGGCCACAAATGTGCCCAGTACAAAACACTCAACCTCATGGCCACTGAAGAAACCAATGACAAAAACAATCCTGATGCAGTCCTACAAGACACAGATTTTGAAGAACAGCATGACACACTGGTGACTACCCCCACAGAAGAGGAACAGCTAATGCAAATCTCTCTCCAGGCCCTGGGGAAAAAGCCAACTGCTGCCACATTCACATTTCAAGTCTATATCGGAGGTAAATGTGGCATAGCCCTAGTGGACTCTGGCAGCTCACACACATTTATTGACATGCACTTTGCTGCTAAAACATCATGTACTACTGTTCAGCACCAAATGGAAACTGTGCTGATAGCTGGAGGAGGCCAACTACAATCTGGATCACACATAGTGGACACACAATATACAATCCAGGGCCATAAGTTCTCCAACTCATTTAGAATCCTTCCCCTCAAGAAGTATGACATCATCTTGGGATGTGATTGGCTCAGCAAACACAGTCCTATCACTATGGATTTTGACAACAGGAAGATCATAATTAACTTGGATGGCAAAACAACAGTGTCCCTCAAAGACAATAACAGAAAGAAGACAATTCCTGTGATTTCTCTCCATAGAATGGAAAAATTGACCCCAAAAGGTGTATCTGGCTACTGTTTACTTCCTGCCCCTGACTTGAAACCTACAATGCAACAACAGTGTGCAGAAGTGGAGGACCTGCTACAAGAGTACGAGGATGTCTTTGCTGAACCTAAGGGAATGCCACCTATAAGATCTTGTGACCATGCTATTCCTCTCAAAGAAAACTCCACCCCTCCAATGGTCAGACCTTACCGAATACCTCATAAGCAAAAAGATGAGATGGAAAAGCAAGTCAAGGAGCTGCTTGATGCCTGTGTTATCAGGCCGAGTGAGAGCCCTTATGCCTCTCATGCCATATTAGTAAGAAAGAAAGATGGCACCTGGAGGATGTGTATAGATTACAGAAAACTCAACTCCCAAACAGTCAAAAACAAATTTCCCATCCCGGTGATTGAGGACTTATTTGATGAACTGCATGGGGCAAACTACTTCACGAAGTTGGATCTTCGCGCAGGCTACCATCAAGTTAGAATGAAAGAAGAAGACATACACAAAACAACTTTCCGAACATACTTCGGACACTTTGAGTACTTGGTCATGCCCTATGGGCTCACAAATGCACCTGCAACATTTCAATCCCTCATGAACAAGGTGTTTGCTCATCTACTGAGGAAATATATTCTGGTATTCTTCGATGATATACTCATCTACAGCAGAACCCTGTTAGAGCATCTCCATCATCTGAAAGAAGTGCTGGAACTACTCAGACAACACAAACTCTTTGCCAAGGCTAGCAAATGCATCTTTGCTGCACCTCAGGTGGAGTACTTGGGGCACATTATCTCTGGCAAAGGAGTTGAAACTGACCCCAAGAAGATTGAGGCTGTAAAGGACTAGCCAACACCCAAGAACTCCACACAACTCGGAGGATTTCTAGGCTTAGCGGGCTATTATAGAAGATTTGTACATAACTATGGCCTCATCTGCAGACCTCTTCACGACATCCTCAAGAAAGACTCATTTAATTGGGGAGAGCTCCAACAACTAGCTTTCAACAAACTCAAAGTCAGTCTTACTACTGCCCCAGTCCTTGCTCTCCCAAATTTCTCTCATGCTTTCACAGTGGAGACAGACGCTAGTGGAACAGGCATAGGAGTTGTCCTTATGCAGCAGGGTAGGCCCATTGCCTTCTATAGCAAAAGTTTAGGCCCTAGGTCTGCTGCCCTCTCAACATACGAAAAAGAAGCCATGGCCATCCTGGAAGCACTAAAGAAATGGAGACACTACGTCATTGGCAGTGAACTTCATCTGAAAACTGATCAAAAAAGCTTGAAGTTCATCACAGAGCAAAAGGTTTCAGAGGGAATTCAACACAAGCTTATGCTGAAGCTTTTGGAATTCAATTACAAGATTGACTACAAGAAAGGACATGAAAACAGAGCTGCGGATGCCTTGAGTAGACGAGATATGTCACTCATGGCCACCACCCTCATCACTCCTACGTGGATAGAATTTGTAGAAAAAAGCTACCAGGAAGATGCTCACTGCCAATCACTATTACAGAAGCTGCTGATCACACCACAAGCTGAGAAACATTATTCTCTTACAGCTGGTATCCTCAGATATAAGGGGAAGATCTACATTGGGAAGGATGAAACACTAAGACACCAATTGATAGACTCCTTACATGCTTCTGCAGTTGGGGGACACTCTGGCATAGTGGCTAACTACCAGAGAATTAAGAGGCTATTCTACTGGCCAGGACTAAAGAAGGATGTTGAGAAATTCATCACTGAATGTGCTATGTGTCAAAGAGCAAAGGCTGAGCACTGCCAATACCCAGGTCTCTTGGACCCTCTTCCACCTCCTGACATGGCATGGACTCACATTACAATGGATTTCATCGAAGGACTTCCCAAATCTAATGAGAAGGAGGTCATTCTAGTGGTGGTTGACAGATATACAAAATATGCTCACTTCATTGCCCTCGCCCATCCCTATACAGTACACACGGTGGCCCAAGCCTTTATCGACAATGTCTTTAAACTGCATGGCCCTCCCATCAGTATAGTGACTGATCGAGACAGAATTTTCACTAGCAACATGTGGCAGGGTGTTTTCAAAGCTATGAAGATCAAACTGCGACTCAGCACTGCTTACCACCCACAAAGTGATGGCCAGACAGAGAGGGTCAACCAATGCCTCGAATCCTACCTCCGTTGTATGGTCTTTCAGGAGCCTACGCAATGGAATTCCTGGCTACCCTTAGCAGAGTGGTGGTACAACACCACTTACCCCACTGCCACTAAATTCACTCCTTTTCAAGCTCTCTACAACTATCCACCTCCTATGATCAGTGAGGTCTCTGTTCCTGGACCTACTGACACTGAAGCGCGGGACTTCTTGTAGGAGAAGCAGCACATGCTCTCTAAGCTCAAAGAAAACCTAGCACAAGCTCAAGGCCGAATGAAGAAATATGCTGACAAGAAAAGAACGGAGAGGCAATTTGACACAGGAGATATGGTGTATTTAAGAATGCAACCTTACAGAATGGCAGCTTTTGGCCTACGACAAGCAATCAAACTCATGACCAAATATTATGGTCCTTACAGAATTATGGAAAAAATTGGTCGTGTGGCTTACAAGTTATTACTGCCAAACAATGTGGGCATTCACCCTGTGTTTCATGTCAGCCAACTAAAGAAACACTTGGGCAGCCATGCAGTTCCTTGTGCTGACCTCCCTCTGGTCACCCCTGAAGGAAAAATTAAGACTGAACCCATTGCAGTTCGGGAAACTCGATCTCTCCCTCGCAATGGTGTTCTTGTTACACAATGGCTGGTTGAATGGGAGAACCTAACTCCAGAAGAAGCAACCTGGGAAGATGCCAACCTCATCAAGAAAGTCTTCCCAACATTCTTCAAGAAGACAATCCAAGCATGGTTCCCTGACAAAAATACTTGAGGACAAGTATCGTTTCAGAGGGGAGCATTGTCAGTCCCAGACTGCTACTGTCAGTTATATTCAGTTATTCCCGTGCCGGTTCAGCCACAATGAAGATCCTACGGTCACGACTGAAGATGCAGGATGGACGGCGAGGATCGCAACAGCTACTTTACCGTCCACTCTCTGTTTTACTTCCTCTGCTTTTTCACCATTCGAGTAAAAAAAACTCCTTTATAAGCTCCCCTGCGTGCGAGGAGAAGGCATCCAATGTAATGAGAAAAACTCAACCCCTAGTTCTTATTCTCTAGCAGTCTTGTAGCCAAAAAAATTCCCCAATTAATCGACGGGTCGCCATATCGGGCGCTTATCTGTGATTTATCTTGAGTGAGTGATCTGTTAGGAATTGTTGATCCTCAGTGGGATCAGACAGGCGCTCGCGCCCGCGCCCGCTCACCCCGCCCCACTGCCACGCCCCGTACGCGTCGCTCCTGCATCGCCCGCGCCTGCCTACGTGAGGCCGCGGTCCCTTCTGCTCGGCTACTACTTTGCCGCTACTCTGCTAATGCTTGGTTGCTGCATTGCCGTTGCTCACTTGCTCTACTGCTTGCTGCTGCTCCTGCGGCTGCACATGCCGCTGCTCCCTGCCTGATGTTGTTGCTGCTGCTAAAACTGCTGCCGCTGCTTGTCTTGCAGCTGCTACTGCCTCCCGTGGCGCGCTGCTTAGTTGCTGCTGTTGCGGGCGCCCGCTTTCTGCTCCTAGTGCAGCCGCTGCCGCCTGGTACTGCTGCTGCTTGCCATGGCCGGGCCTTGGGCTTGTGTGTTTTTGCGTATGTGTGCACAGCCACGGCTGGTTTGTGCCATCGGCCGGCCCCTGGTTTAATTAGTCTAGGATTAACCAGGACTAGTTTAGATAGGAAATTAATTTAGTGGTAAGTTAGTCTAGTAGTAGATGACATGTAGGCCCCATTAAATAAGTTAGGTTTATTTAATTGTTTAGGTAAATAGTCCATGACATGTGGGCCATAGCTCTCCTTTTGACTAGTCATTTTGACTTGGTCAACTTGCATTAAAAGTAATTTTAAAAAATCTAGAACATTGATAAAACTTTAGAAATTCATAGAAAATAATCCGTAACTCGGATGAAAAAGGTTTATACATGAAAGTTGCTCAGAACGACGAGACGAATCCGAATACGCAGTCTGTTCGTCTGTCACATGCCCCTAGCATAACAAACCTGCAACTTTTCCCCTCTGTTTCACCTGTCTGAAAATGCCGGACTTCGGGAAAACTTTCCCGGATGTTTCCCCCCTTCACCGGTATCACCTACTACCGCGTTTGGGCACACCTAACATCACGCTTTGTCATGTCATGCATCGTTATGCATCTGTTTGCATTGTATTCATTGTTTCTTCCCCCTCTTCTCTCCGGTAGACTACGAGACCGACGCCGCTGCTGGTGCCCCGATCGACTACGCTGTTGACGACCCCTCCTTCTTGCCAGAGCAATCAGGCAAGCCCCCCCCCTTGATCACCAGATATTGCCTACTCTACTCTCTACTACTTGCATTAGAGTAGTGTAGCATGTTACTGCTTTCCGTTGAACCTATCCTGATGCATAGCCTGTCCTTGCTACTACTGTTGTTACCTTACCTGCATTCCTACATGCTTAGTATAAGATGCTAGTATTCCATCTATGGCCCTACATTCTTGTCCGTCTGCGTGCATGATTAGTGTACGATTGAATCGGGGGCATCACAAGTTGGTATCAGAGCTAACTGCCTGTAGGTAGCCCCCTTTCCAACTCCTTGGCTGAAAAACTTTTACTAACATTGGCTGTGTGTCTTACGGGCCCACGTCGCCATTGGGTGGTATTAGGATCTTTTACTCCTCGTCTATTCTCTGGGATTCTGATCTCTCTTCTATTCGGGTTAAACATTTTACTAACTCTGACATTAGGTTCTCGTACCCACTTCCTCCCGGAGAGCCCCGACATTATCGATGATCGCTTGCTTCGCGAGAAGATTCCGCGGATACTCCTCGATGTTTCTCAAGACCTTGTGCCAACTGCCTTGCAGTTCCTGACCATCGATAATCCCCCCTGAATAACATCCTTGCCGCTTGTACCTTCATCCCTAGTTGCTCCTGTTATTACAAGATACAACTAGTACTCTCTGATGTTCCGAGAATCCTTTGTGCCTTGTGCTTTGCAGCTTCTTTTCGAAATGCGGATAATTCACTTAACCGGGGTTCGTTCATCCCCAGTTGTTCATTTGCTTTCCAAATACCTGAAAAGGCTTTCTGATCTTTCAAAATCCTCTGTAGCCTATTGCTCTTGATTCTCCTTGCCTGCTTGCATTAGGATTAATTCCATATGTCTAGCAATATTCTTTAAAATTCTTTGTGATTGTCGTTCTGTTCCTATGGATTCAGCATGTGTGCGAATACTCGCAATCATCAATCAATCCTTGGAAATTTTCTTTCCGGCTCAGACATTCTTCCAGATATGAGCTAGTTCTTGCCCAATCCAGATTTGATCGGGTACACCTCTAAGCCTATTCAACTTACTCATCTTTTGATCAGAGCCTCTCCTTCTGATCCTTCGTCTTGAAATCATAATTCCTTTGTACCCAAGCATCGAATCATTCAGACGTTTCTATAAGCCGATACCTTTGCATCCCTTCTTCATCTGATTGATTACCGATACTCACATCAACTCTATCGTGAACCGCCAGATCCATTTCTGGGTTGTTATCCGACAGTGACCTTCACATCCAAAGTCTTGTGAGTTTTTCCCTGATACATAATACCTTCGGTAAATTGAATCATCCGCTTTGACTTTGATACTCTGCTTTTGAACTCATATCTTTTGCTTGTTGATGGTGGTATAGATTCGTAAAAATGCCCCGATGGGTTGAACTTATGCCTTCCATAATCCGTGTGAACCCAAGAGTTCTCATGAGTCTTACTCTTCTGGTACTTCGCCAAATAAATCCTCTACACTACAATTTCTTCGAAAACGAGGAGTGAATGAAAGGTTATGCATTGAGAAGTGGGAGTCGACCTTGAACCCCTTGTGTTCATGCCCATGGACCCGATGTAGAACTTATCATGGAAGCTTCTTGTGATAATAATAATCCCCTTGTTATAAGTTCATCTGGTAACTATGTTTGTTCCTTTGCAACCGTGGTTCTGACCATGATTGTTCCCCTTTGATTCCATTTCTCGGACAAGTTAAAGCACTTGTCTTCTGCAGATCAATGCATCTTTGCAACCTCTATCTTGACCTTCCTTCGAGTATTACCCTCCGGTATCTCGAGAATAACAAAGAACTGTGTTGCTTCCTATGAGTCTTCATCTAGTATTGCTCCTCAGCGATTTCAGATTGCCCCGGGTTCCGAGTTATTAGTCACTCGAGAACACCGATAAGTGAATCGATTCCGCACTCCAATTCAATAACTCTAAGCTATTTTCGTTGCTTACGAGTTTAATAATCCTTCAAGTCATTCATAGCCTGATCGGCTATATCATTATCGAGCTAATTTTAACTGTGCTACCCGGTCCTTCTTTCCGGAGCACAACTTTCGACGACGAGCTAACCTTACGTCGATCTTCCTCATCTTATCATTTCACCTCAAACAACAAGCTTGTTTTCGAGCTTGTGTCGCATCCGACCTTTTGCTTCATCATTCCTTTTGCTTGATGTGGTCGCTGTTCGATGGCCTCTTCATAGTACCTCGACAAAATCTTTCGTGATCCCCAACAATATACTGACCTGTTTCAGGATATCAATCGAATTCATGATGAGAAATACCATCCTCGCCCCTCTACGATTGTGTTATCATCGACAACGTCCTTGACTTCCTACCAATACAGACTTGGTCATGTTTTGGTTATATCTTACATTCCTTGACATTCTTGGAATTGTTCCTTTGTACTTCTTGTGACCTTCAGATTCAATCTTGCTTGAAACACCATGTCAATGTTATCCCGAAGCATGATTGTGGTACTCCAAACTTCATTAAGAACATTGGAGGTGCAATACTAACTGTTTCTTGATCACTTATTCAAACACTGTTGTTTGGGTAATGTCATGAAATTCCTCTCCCCTTACCTAAATGGTTTTCTACTTCTATCCTGTCATGGATATCCTGCTCTGTTTGTCCTTGCGGAGGATATACCCCTGAAATATGTGTTTAAACAGATTTTTCCTTTCCATTGTTCTGTTTAATTTGATAATCATATTATCCTTTCCATTGTTTGGTTTAACCTGTCTTGATGTCTATATGATCTAAACAGTAACATTCTCCTACTTATGTAAACACCTCGGTGTACAATTCTGTCAGCAAGACCCTATTACTACCGTTGACAACATTCTAGTAACCACCGATGGACGAGAACCTTGCCTATTGGTCCGCCTCGTTTAACGAGAAGGAAAATGGTTCTCTTCGTCCCTCGCCCTTGGTACCAACGTTGTTGCCAATATAACTGACAGTCTATGCTCTGACATGCCTTGCTATCGGCCCCCTTTCTACTTTTAACCCACATGGTGGGCCCATAACCCACAATTCCACAGGATCGAAACCTGACTCTCCTGTACAACCTTGATTCCGAAATATTCCTTGCACTTGCCTTCGTAGGTAATTCACGAGCTAACTTCCTTACCATGATTCATTCCGGTATCAGCGACAACATTATTTCTTCATTGCTCTGAACCCCTTCCTCACCTGTTATAGGCATCAGCTTGATGCCTACCTGGTTGAAACTTGTTGAACCTCCTTATAGTACTCTCGATTTGTTTCTTGGTGCTTCTAAACTCTCCTTCATTGAGCTAATTATCGGATGCCAATCCTTTCAGACATCCGCCCTTATAATTTTCCCCTTATACCCTATTCGTAAGTACGATGGAGTTTCTGAAGAAAGGATGAGGACTTCATGATGATGCCCTGATGCAACGAATTGGATACTTCAATGTTATGGATCAACCTCTTCGATGAGAGCAACACGAAAAAGAACATTCGTTAGAATTTCATAACCAACTCTTCTCTCCTTACTCCACCTCTTAAATCTCGGGACGAGATTTCTTGTAGCGGAGGAGATTTGTAACACCCCCAGTGTCATGCTACAGTAATCCCCAGATAATGGCGCCATGTCATCATGTTACTGTTGCTAATCTTCACTTGATCCAAATCACAATTCAAATTCAAATCCAATCTAAAGTAAAAAATTCATATTTGCCAAACCTGAAAACTAAAATGTTCAAAGTGTGGCAAATAATCTCTAGGTATTTGTCATGTTGGAACCAACCTCTTTTTGATTCCGAAAGTGCTCCTGGAAATTATTTAGTGGGCCAGCAGTATTTAAAATTGGCCTTTTCAATTTCTAAAAATGGTTAGACAACTCCTCTGACCCCAAACTTTTTGTGCCTTCTAGAATTGTTGTGTTTGATTTATGTGCAAAGTTTCACAGCTAACAAATATTCTTTGCTAGCTCATTTAAATAGAACCAGTAGCAAAAGGCAAAAGGAGAAATAGAATAAGAGAAAATGGTGCACTATGCACTTGTGCTCGAGTGATACAGTACCTAGGCCCAGCCCATCTCTCCCTTATCCTCGTCCTCACGTACAATAGGAAGAGAATCTGTGCGTGGAGCACATCCACGCCGCCCTGGCTGTTTTTGCCGCCGTGTCGACCATCCGATGCATCCCCGACGAGGATAAGATCGCTCCCGGCCCTGTAGACAAACCCTAGCCCTCACTTATCCTCTCGCTTGTCCTCTCCCTCTCTGTTTCCTCCCTCCCGAGATGTTGTCGATGCGCCGTCGCTATCCTCGCGACCACTGGCCTCCCCGGCGAGCGGGATGTCGTCCAGGAGGAGCGCCGCCCTCTCCTTCGTCCGCCCCGGGGGCCAGCCCAAGCTAGGACGCCGCGTAGCCTCGCCATCGCCTCTTCTTCCCGCCACGGTCGCCGCACATCCCCGCCATCGATCTCCACCACCGGGCCTCCCCGGCCATCTCGAGCTCGCCTATGACCTCCCCGTGAGCTGCTCCTCCATTCCCCCCTACTACCCCTTTGCTTCATCGCCGTATCGCCGTCCCAGTGCTTCGGCCGCCATGGCCGGCGCTCGCGCCCGCGCCCGCTCACCCCGCCCCACTACCACGCCCCGTACGCGCCGCTCCTGCATCGCTCGCGCCTGCCTATGTGAGGTCGCGGTCCCTGCTGCTCGGCTGCTACTTTGCCGCTACACTGCTGATGCTTGGTTGCTGCATTGCCGTTGCTCTACTGCTTGCTGCTGCTCCTGCGGCTGCACATGCCGCTGCTCCCTGCCTGATGTTGTTGCTGCTGCTAAAACTGCTGCCGCTGCTTGTCTTGCAGCTGCTACTGCCTCCCGTGGCGCGCTGCTTAGTTGCTGCTGTTGTGGGCGCCCGCTTTCTGCTCCTAGTGCAGCCGCTGCCGCCTGGTACTGCTGCTACTTGCCATGGCCGGGCCTTGGCCTTGTGTGTTTTTGCGTATGTGTGCACAGCCACGGCTGGTTTGTGCCATCGGCCGGCCCCTGGTTTAATTAGGATAGGATTAACTAGGACTAGTTTAGATAGGAAATTAATTTAGTGGTAAGTTAGTCTAGTAGTAGATGACATGTAGGCCCCATTAAATAAGTTAGGTTTATTTAATTGTCTAGGTAAATAGTCCATGACATGTGGGCCATAGCTCTCCTTTTGACTAGTCATTTTGACTTGGTCAACTCGCATTAAAAATAATTTTAAAAAATCTAGAATATTGATAAAACTTTAGAAATTCATAGAAAATAATCCGTAACTCGGATGAAAAAGGTTTATACATGAAAGTTGCTCAGAACGACGAGACGAATCCGAATACGCAGTCCGTTCGTCGGTCACACGCCCCTAGCATAACGAACCTGCAACTTTTCCCCTCTGTTTCATCTGTCCGAAAATGCCGGACTTCGGGAAAACTTTCCCGGATGTTTCCCCCCTTCGCCGGTATCACCTACTACCGCGTTTGGGCACACCTAACATCACGCTTTGTCATGTCATGCATCGTTATGCATCTGTTTGCATTGTATTCATTGTTTCTTCCCCCTCTTCTCTCCGGTAGACTACGAGACCGACGCCGCTGCTGGTGCCCCGACCGACTACGCTGTTGACGACCCCTCCTTCTTGATCACCAGATATCGCCTACTCTACTCTCTACTGCTTGCATTAGAGTAGTGTAGCATGTTACTGCTTTCCTTTGAACCTATCCTGATGCATAGCCTGTCCTTGCTACTACTGTTGTTACCTTACCTGCATTCCTACATGCTTAGTATAGGATGCTAGTATTCCATCTGTGGCCCTACATTCTTGTCCACCTGCCTTGCTATACTATCGGGCCGTGATCACTCGGGAGGTGATCACGGTTATATGCTTATATACTTTACATGATACCTGTGGTGACTAAAGTTGGGTCGGCTCGTAGGAGTACCCGCGAGTGGATCTTTGTGGCGGAGCGACAGGGCAGTTTGAGACCACCTAGGCGAGAGGTGGGCCTGGCCCTGGTCGGCGTTCGCGGTTACTTTAAAATAACACGCTTAACGAGTTCTTGGTATTTGATCTGAGTCTGGCCATTTGGTCTATACGCACTAACCAACTACGTGGGAAAGTTATGGGCACTCGACGTCGTGGTATCAGCCGAAGCCTTCGTGACGTCAGCGACTGAGCGGCGCGCGCCGCATTGGACCGTAAGCTCGCACTTGTATTAAGGGGGCTAGGTCTACTTCCGGCCGCGTACGCAATGTGCAGGTGTGCAATGGGCGATGGGCCCAGACCCCTGCGCGCATAGGATTTAGACTGGCGTGCTGACCTCTCTGTTGTGCCTAGGTAGGGCTGCGACGTGTTGATCTTCCGCGGCCGGACATGACCCAGAAAAGTGTGTCCGGCCAAATGGGATCGAGCGTGTTGGGTTATGTGGTGCACCCCTGCAGGGAAGTTTATCTATCCGAATAGCCGTGTCCCTCGGTAAAAGGACGACCCGGAGTTGTACCTTGACCTTATGACAACTAGAACCGGATACTTAATAAAACACACCCTTCCAAGTGCCAGATACAACCCGGTGATCGCTCTTTAACAGGGCGACGAGGAGGGGATCGCCGGGTAGGTTTATGCTATACGATGATACTTGGTGAACTTACCATCTACTCTCTCCTACATGCTGCAAGATGGAGGTGGCCAGAAGCGTAGTCTTCGACAAGATTAGCTATCCCCCTCTTATTCTGGCATTCTGCAGTTCAGTCCACCGATATGACCCTTTACACATATACCCATGCATATGTAGTGTAGCTCCTTGCTTGCGAGTACTTTGGATGAGTACTCACGGTTGCCTTTCTCCCTCTTTTCCCCCTTTCCCTTCTACCTGGTTGTCGCAACCAGATGCCGGAGCCCAGGAGCCAGACGCCACCGTCGATGACGACTCCTACTACACCGAAGGTGCCTACTACTACGTGCAGGCCGCTGACGACGACCAGGAGTAGTTTAGGAGGATCCCAGGCAGGAGGCCTACGCCTCTTTCGGTCCGTATCCCAGTTTGTGCTAGCCTTCTTAAGGCAACTTGTTTAACTTATGTCTATACTCAGAAATTGTTGCTTCCGCTGACTCGTCTATGATCGAGCACTTGTATTCGAGCCCTCGAGGCCCCTGGCTTGTATTATGATGCTTGTATGACTTATTTATGTTTTAGAGTTGTGTTGTGATATCTTTCCGTGAGTCCCTGATATTGATCGTACACGTTTGCGTGCATGATTAGTGTACGATTGAATCGGGGGCGTCACATTGGTGTCCTTGGATTTTACCTTGGGGTGCCTTGGGCATCCCCAAGCTTAGTCTCGTGCCGCTCCTTGTTCAATAATCCATCAAATCTTTACCCAAAACTTGAAAACTTCACAACACAAAACTTAACAGAAAATCTCGTGAGCTCCGTTAGCGAAAGAAAACAAAACACCACTTCAAGGTACTGTAATGAACTCATTCTTTATTTATATTGGTATTAAACCTACTGTATTCCAACTTTTATATGGTTCATAAGCTCCATTAATAGCCATAGATTCATCAAAATAAGCAAACAACACACGAAAAACAGAATCTGTCAAAAACAGAACAGTCTGTAGTAATCTGTAACTAACGCAAACTTCTGGAACTCCAAAAATTCTTAAATAAATTGCTGAACGTGAGTAATTCATCTATTAATCATCTGCAAAAAGAATCAACTAAATAGCACTCTCCAGTAAAAAGTTGTAGCTAATCTCGTGAGCGCTAAAGTTTCTGTTTTTTACAGCAAGATCGCAAAGACTTTCCCCAAGTCTTCCCAAAGGTTCTACTTGGTACAAACACTAATTAAAACACAAAACCACATCTAAACAGAAGCTAGATGGATTATTTATTCCTAAACTTAACCAAAAAACAAAAAACTAAAATAAAATTGGGTTGCCTCCCAACAAGCGCTATCGTTTAACGCCCCTAGCTAGGCATAAAGGTAAGGATAGATCTAGGTGTTACCATCTTTGGTAGGCAATCCATAAGTAGCTCTCATAATAGATTCATAAGGTAATTTTATTTTCTTTCAAGGAAAGTGTTCCATGTCTTTCCTTAACGGAAATTGGAATCTAATAGTTCCTTCCTTCATATCAATAATTGCACCAATCGTTCTAAGGAAAGGTCTACCAAGAATAATAGGACATGAAGGATTGCAATCTATATCAAGAACAATGAAATCTACGGGCACATAATTCCTATTTGCAAAAATAAGAACATCATTAATTCTTCCCATAGGTTTCTTAATGGTGGAATCCGCAAGGTGCAAGTTTAAGGGACAATCATCAAATTCACGGAAACCTAGCAAATCACACAAAGTTTTTGGAATTGTGGAAACACTAGCACCCAAATCACACAAAGCATAGCATTCATGATCCTTAATTTTAATTTTATAGTAGGTTCCCACTCATCATAAAGTTTTCTAGGGATAGAAACTTCCAATTCAAGCTTTTCTTCATAAGATTACATTAAAGCATCAATGATATGTTCAGTAAAAGGTTTATTTTGACTATAAGCATGCGGAGAATTTAGCACGGATTGCAACAAGGAAATACAATCTATCAAAAAACAATTATCATAATTAAATTCCTTGAAATCCAAGATAGTGGGTTCGTTGCTATCTAAAGTTTTGACCTCTTCAATCCCACTTTTACCAAATTTTGCATCAAGATCTAAAAACTCCGAATCATTGGGACGCCTTTTAACTAAAGTTGACTCATCTCCAGCCCCATCATTATCAAGATTCATATTGCAAAACAGAGATTTAATAGGGGACACATCAATCACTTTTAGATCTTCATCCATATTATCATGAAAACTAGAAGAACACGCTTTCATAAAGCAATATTTTTTAGCACGCAACCTAGCGGTTCTTTCTTTGCACTCATCAATGGAAATTCTCATAGCCTTGAGAGACTCATTGATATCATGATTAGGTGGAATAGATCTAAGATTCAAAGAATCAACATCAAGAGAAATTCTATCCACGTTTCTAGCCAATTCATCAATCTTAGGCAATTTTTCTTCAAGCAAAGCATTGAAATTCTTTTGAGAAATCATAAATTCTTTAACACTAGTCTCAAAATCAGAGGGCATCTTATTAAAATTTCCATAAGAGTTGTTGTAGGAATTACCATAATTATTAGAGGGATTACTGGGATACGGCCTAGGATTAAAGTTTCCTCTATAAGCGTTGTTACCAAAATTATTCCTACCAACAAAATTCACATCCATAGATTCATTATTATTCTCAATCAAAGTAGACAAAGGCATATCATTGGGATCAGAAGAAACACTCTTATTAGCAAACAATTTCATAAGTTCATCCATCTTTCCACTCAAAACATTAATTTCTTCAATTGCATGCACCTTTTTACTTGTAGATCTTTCAGTGTGCCATTGGGAATAATTAACCATAATATTATCTAGGAGTTTAGTAGCTTCTCCTAAAGTGATTTCCATAAAAGTGCCTCCCGCGGCCGAATCTAAAAGATTTCTAGAAGAAAAATTCAATCCGGCATAAAATTTTTGTATAATCATCCATAAATTCAAACCATGTGTAGGGCAATTACGTATCATTAATTTCATTCTCTCCCAAGCTTGTGCAACATGTTCATGATCAAGTTTCTTAAAGTTCATAATATCGTTTCTAAGAGAGATGATCTTAGTGGGAGAAAAATACTTAGAGATAAAAGCATCTTTGCACTTATTCCAAGAATCAATACTATTTTTAGGCAAAGACGAAAACCAAGTTTTAGCACGATCTCTAAGCGAAAAAGGAAATAGCTTCAATTTAACAATATCATTGTCCACATATTTCTTCTTTTGCATATCACACAAATCAACAAAGCTATTCAGTTGGGTAGCGGCGTCTTCACTAGGAAGGCCGGCGAATTGATCTTTCATGACAAGATTCAGCAAGGCAACATTAATTTCACAGGATTCAGCATCGGTAAGAGGAGCAATCGGAGTGCTAAGAAAATCATTATTGTTGGTATTGGCAAAGTCACACAATTTAGAATTATCTTGAGCCATCGTGACAAGCAAGCAATCCAACACACAAGCAAACAAGAAGCAAGCGAAAAAGAGGCGAACGGAAAGAGAGGGCGAATAAAACGGCAAGGGTAAAGTGGGGGAGAGGAAAACGAGAGGCAAATGGAAAATAATGTAATGCGAGGGATAAGATTTTGTGATGGGTACTTGGTATGTCTTGACTTGTGCGTAGACTCCCCGGCAACGGCGCCAGAAATCCTTCTTGCTACCTCTTGAGCACTGCGTTGGTTTTCCCTTGAAGAGGAAAGGGTGATGCAGCAAAGTAGCGTAAGTATTTCCCTTAGTTTTTGAGAACCAAGGTATCAATCCAGTAGGAGGCCACACGCAAGTCCCTCATACCTACACAAACAAATAAGAACCTTGCAACCAACACGATAAAGGGGTTGTCAATCCCTTCACGGCCACTTGCAAAAGTGAGATCTGATAGAGATGATAAGATAATTTTTTTGGTATTTTTATGATAAAGATTAAAAGTAAAGAAAGCAAAATAAACGGCGAAAGAAATAGCATGTTGACGGGAGATTAATATGATCGAAAATAGATCCGGGGGCCATAGGTTTCACTAGTGGCTTCTCTCAAGATAGCATAAGTATTATGGTGGGTGAACAAATTACTGTCGAGCAATTGATAGAAAAGTGCATAATTATGAGAACATCTAGGCATGATCATGTATATAGGCATCACGTCTGCGACAAGTAGACCGACTCCTGCCTGCATCTACTACTATTACTCCACACATCGACCGCTATCCAGCATACATCTAGAGTATTAAGTTCATAAGAACAGAGTAACGCATTAGGTAAGATGGCATGATGTAGAGGGATAAACTCATGCAATATGATATAAACCCCATCTTTTTATCCTTGATGGCAACAATACAATACGTGTCGTTTCCCCTACTGTCACTGGGATCGAGCACCGCATGATTGAACCCAAAGCTAAGCACTTCTCCCATTGCAAGAAAGATCAATCTAGTAGGCCAAACCAAACTGGTAATTCGAAGAGACTTGCAAAGATAACCAATCATACATAAAAGAATTCAGAGAAGATTCAGATATTGTTCATAGATAATCTTGATCATAAACCCACAATTCATCGGATCTCGACAAACACACCGCAAAACGAGTTACATCGAATAGATCTCCAACAAGATCGAGGAGAACTTTGTATTGAGATCCAAAGAGAGAGAAGAAGCCATCTAGCTAATAACTATGGACCCGAAGGTTTGTGGTAAACTACTCACACATCATCGGAGAGGCTATGGTGTTGATGTAGAAGCCCTCCGTGATCGATGCCCCTCCGGCAGAGCGCCGGAAAAGGCCCCAAGATGGGATCTCACGGGTACAGAAGGTTGTGGCGGTGGAATTAGGTTTTCGTGGTGCTCCTTGATGGTTTTGGGGTACGTAGGTATATATAGGAGGAAGAAGTAGGTCGGTGGAGCCACGAGGGGCCCACGAGGGTGGAGGGCGCGCCTAGGGGGGTAGGCGCGCCCCCTACCTCGTGGCCTCCTCATATGTTTCTTGACGTCCACTCCAAGTCCTCTGGATCAAGTTTGTTCCAAAAATAACTCTCCCGAAGGTTTCATTCCGTTTGGACTCCGTTTAATATTCCTTTTCTGCGAAACACTGAAATAGGCAAAAAACAGCAATTTGCACTGGGCCTTGGGTAATAGGTTAGTCCTAAAAATATATAAAAGTGTATAAATAAGCCCATTAAACATCCAAAACAGAATATATAATAGCATGGAGCAATCAAAAATTATACATACGTTGGAGACGTATCAAGCTACTCTAGCTAATTGCTCCCACTTTCAATATGTTTCCGGATTGAGACTTAGAGTCATCCGGATTAGTGTCAAAGCTTGCATCGACGTAAATTTTTACGACGAACTCCTTATCACCTCCATAATCGAGAAATATTTCCTTAGTCCTCTAAGGATAATTTTGACCGCTGTCTTGTGATCTACTCCTAGATCAGTATTGTACTCCCTTGCCAAACTCAAGGCAGGGTATACAATAGGTCTGGTACACAGCATGCATACTTTGTAGAACCTATGGCTGAGGCATAGGGAATGACTTTCATTCTCTCTCTATCTTCTGCCGTGGTCGGGCTTTGAGTCTTACTCAACTTCACACCTTGCAACACAGGCAAGAACTCCTTTGACTGTTCCATTTTGAACTTACTTCAAAAACTTGTCAAGGTATGTACTCATTGAAAAAACTTATCAAGCGTCTTTATCTATCTCTATAGATCTTGATGCTCAATATGTAAGTAGCTTCACCGAGGTCTTTCTTTGAAAAACTCCTTTCAAACACTCCTTTATGCTTTCTAGAAAATTCTACATCATTTCTGATCAACAGTATGTCATTCACATATACTTATCAGAAAGGCTGTAGTGCTCCCACTCACTTTCTTGTAAATACAGGCTTCATCGCAAGTCTGTATAAAACTATATGCTTTGATCACACTATCAAAGCGTACATTCCAACTCCGAGATGCTTGCACCAGTCCATAAATGGATCACTGGTGCTTACACACTTTGTTAGCATCTTTCGGATTGACAAAACCTTCTGGTTGCATCATATACAGCTCTTCTTTAAGAAAACCATTAAGGAATGCAGTTTTGACATCCATTTGCCAAATTTCATAAAATGCGGCAATTGCTAACATGATTCAGACAGACATTAAGCATATATACGAGTGAGAAACTCTCATCGTAGTCAACACCTTGAACTTGTCGAAAACCTTTTGTGACAATTCTAGCTTTGTAGATAGTAACACTACTATCAGCGTCCGTCTTCCTCTTGAAGATCCATTTAATCTCAATGGCTCGCCGATCATCGGGCAAGTCAATCAAAGTCCACACTTTGTTCTCATACATGGATCCCATCTCAGATTTCATGGCCTCAAGCCATTTCGCGGAATCTGGGCTCATCATCGCCTCCTCATAGTTCTTAGGTTCGTCATGGTCTAGTAACATGACTTATAGAACATGATTACCGTACCACTCTGGTGCGGAACGTGCTCCGATTGACCTACAAGGTTTGGTAGTAACTTGATTTGAAGTTTCATGATCATCATGATTAGCTTCCTCACTAATTGGTGTAGGAATCACTGGAACTGATTTCTGTGATGAACTACTTTACAATTCGGGAGCAAGTACAATTACCTCATCAAGTTCTACATTCCTCCCACTCACTTCTTTCGAGAGAAACTCCTTCTCTAGGAAGGATCCATTCTGAGCAACGAATATTTTGCCTTCAGATCTGTGATAGAAGGTGTACCCAACAATTTCGTTTGGGTATCCTATGAAGATGCACTTCTTCGATTTGGGTTTGAGCTTATCAGGTTGAAACTTTTTCACATAAGCATCACCGCCCCAAACTTTAAGAAACGACAGCTTAGGTTTCTTGCCAAACCACAGTTCATATGGTGTCCTCTCAACGGACTTAGATGGTGCCCTATTTAACGTGAATGCAGCTGTCTCTAATGCATAATCCCAAAACGATAGTGATAAATTGGTAAGAGACATCATAGATTGCGCCATATCTAATAAAGTACGGTTATGATGTTCGGACACACCATTACGCTGTGGTGTTCCAGGTGGCGTGAGTTTGCGAAACTATTCCACATTGTTTCAAATGAAGACCAAACTCGTAACTCAAATATTCGTCTCCGTGATCAGATCGTAGAAACTTTATTTTCTTGTTACGATGATTTTCCACTTCACTCTGAAATTCTTTGAACTTTTCAAATGTTTCAGACTTATGTTTCATCAAGTAGATATACCCATATCTGCTCAAATCATCTGTGAAGGTCAGAAAAATAACGATACCCACCGCAAGCCTCAACACTCATCGAATCGCATACATCAGTATGTATTATTTCCAATAAGTCAGTTGCTCGCTTCATTGTTCCGGAGAACCGAGTTTTAGTCATCTTGCCCATGAGGCATGGTTCACAAGAATCAAGTGATTCGTAATCAAGTGATTCCAAAAGCCCATCAGCATGGAGTTTCTTCATGCGCTTTTCACCAATATGACCTAAACGGCAGTGCACAAATATGTTGCACTATCATTATCAACTTTGCATCTTTTGGCATCAATATTATGAATATGTGTATCATTACGATCGAGATTCAATAAACCATTTATATTAAGTGTATGACCATAGAAGGTTTTATTCATGTGAACAGAACAACAATTATTCTTTGACTTAAATGAATAGCCGTATTGCAATAAACATGATCCAATCATATTCATGCTCAACGCAAACACCAAATAACATTTATTTTTGGTTCAACACTAATCCCGAAGGTAAAAGGAGTGTGCGATGGTGATCTTATCAACCTTGGAATTATTTCAAACACACATCGTCACCTTGCCCTTAACTAATCTCTGTTCATTTTGCAACTCTTGTGTCCGAGTTACTAATCTTAGCAACTGAACCGGTATCAAATACCCTGGAGTTACTATGAACACTAGTAAAGTACACATCAATAACATGTATATCAAATATACTTTTGTTCACTTTGCCATCCTTCTTATCCGCCAAGTATCTAGGGCAGTTCCACTTCCAATGACCATTTCCTTTGCAGTAGAAGCACTCAGTTCCAGGGTTGGGTCTAGCTTTGGGCTTCTTCATGGGAGCAGCAACTTGCTTGCTATTCTTCTTTGAAGTTCCTCTTTCTTTCCCTTTGCCCTTTTCTTGAAACTAGTGGTCTTGTTAACCATCAACACTTCATGCTATTTCTTGATTTCTACCTTCGGCGATTTCAGCATCGCGAAGAGCTTGGGAATTACTTTCGTCATCCCTTGCACATTATAGTTCATCACTAAGTTCTAGTAACTTGGTGATAGTGACTAGAGAACTTTGTCAATTACTATCTTATCTGGAAGATTAACTCCCACTTGATTCAAGCAATTGTAGTACCCAGACAATCTGAGCACATGCCCACTGGTTGAGCTATTCTCCTCCATCTTGTAGGCAATGTACTGTCAGAGGTCTCATACCTCTCGACACGGGCATGAGTATGAAATACCAATTTCAACTCTTAGAACATATTATATGCTCCATGGCGTTCAAAACATTTTTGAAGTCCCGGTTCTAAGCAGGAAAGCATGGTGCACTAAACTATTAAGTAGTCATCATACCAAGCTTTGTCAAACGTTCATAACGTGTGCATCTGCTCCTGCAATAGGTCTGTCACCTAGCGGTGCATCAAGGACATAATTTTTCTCTGCAGCAATGAGGATAATCCTCAGATCACGGACCTAGTCCGCATCATTGC
>NC_057814.1:231545781-231557004 GCF_018294505.1 Triticum aestivum | reverse complement strand
AGTGCCATGGGCCTCCTTTTATAGATTAAGGGATCACCACAGTGGCAAAAGGTGTCATTATCCATTGATATGATAGCAAACAGTGCTATCATACCTAACTCTGCGGGCTGATAGGGTGCATTAAATGCACCGCTTAGTGTCACATCACTGGTTTCCCGGCAAGGCCTGTCGGGCTATCTTGCCAGCTCCGCACCTGCTCCCTTGACACGTCGCAAGACGGGTGTCATCCGTGGGTTTCTTCGGTAGGAAATGGCTGCCGTGTGGTGAATGGCTGCCAATTAACCACCTTGCGGCTTGACACCGCACTGATTGACGACGTGAGTCGCGTTTGTGTGGTTGGCGGGGTGGTTTCGCCCCCGTGAACCCTGGCAGGTTCTGCCGGGGAGTTTTGGTTGCTTTGCTTCAGGCGGTGGCCTCGCCCCTTGCCGGGCTCGCCTACCTGGCAAGGAGGCCCTTCTCTTGCTGCTATCTTGCTCCTCTGGTTCGATCTTGGTCCCTCTGAGCTGCATGTTGGTCTCCAAATCTGTTGGGTCTTCAATCCCTAACTTAAGCTGGTGCTTCAACCTTGATCTCGTGCCTGTGCACAGTTGGGCAACAGACCCACAGTTTGTTGCACCGATAGAAGCCCCCGGGCCTGCCCCGAACGCACTGCCGAGCGTCGTCGGGGTAGGGCCTAATAAGTGCACATGCAGGATTGCTGAAGGGGTTGGCCCCTTGAGCTCTCATTTGCTGCTTTATTAGTCTTGATTTCGGGCCAGTTTCCGGTTTCCCCGCGCGTTGCATAAAGCCAATAATGGTGGGTCCGCTCCAGTGATGGCCCATGAATGACTTTAATGCACGGGGTAGAAAATGCCAATTTACTCTTCCCACAGCGTGCCCTTATCCTTAGCCACATATTCTGCATGCATAGCGCGGGGTAGGTAGCGGAGGCGCGTGGCGCGGGAGATCATCTTCGAGAGGGCCCACCCGCCTTGAATTCGTTGAGGAGGGCGGTGGTCACCCGTCGATGGAGCAGCTACCCCTCCCCGCCTGGCCTATAAAAGGAGGGGCGGAGGAGGGCAAAGTCATCCATCTCTGCATCCTCCTTCTTCTTCTCTTGTTCTATGCTTCCGCTGGTGATGTTGAAGAGGAGAGCCTGGGGCCAGCCCCCAGGCTCCTGCTTGGGGCCATCGCTGCCCCATGCAGGTGTTGGTGCTTGGGGATTGAGCCTAGTCCTTGGCTTAGTGTATTTCTTGGTCTCTTCGAGGCTCGGCCGGGTGGCGGGGCTGGAGATCATTGGAAATCCCAGCATTGCCCCTCCCGGAGGTCTTGGGGTCATTGTCGATGTGTGGCGCGTCCTTCGGTCCGCTGAGGCGATGGTAGCATTGCTTGCCCATTGTGGGTGATGCCGCTACCGTCTCTGCCCCTTCCCCCTTTTCTCCCTCTCTTCTTATCGCTTGGGGAGGGTGACGGGCCTTGCTCGTCACCTTGTGCAGCTCCTGGGTGCATGCCTCCTACGGGCCGCGGCGGATAATTGCTCCGTCGGTCCCTTTGTCGCCACCCTCTCCCAAATGCCCCTTTTATTCTCCTTTCCCTCTCGCTCAAGTATCCTGAGGAAGAGGAGCAGAGAAAGGAAAAGAGGGGTTATTGGGTTTTTTATCTTTTTTCAATCTTAAACCCATCAGCAATTGCCAAATTTTAATTCAAATAATGTAATCTCTCTAGTCCATCTTTGTGTTCTGCAATGCTTGTACTTGTGTTAGCATATGAATGAAAAAGATGAACCTTGCCGGGAGCCCGTGCATGTATATGTCCATGAAGAGGTGGAGTGCCTCTTTAATGTAGATAAACAAGTTTTTCCCGGCAGGATATCTTGCCAGCACCCTCCTTGTCTGCCGGAGAGCTCCGTCTGCCGGGGAACAGACAGAGGGGCCAGCCCCCCGCCAACACCTTTTTACCAAAGGCTACTGCGACCATCTTGACTGAAGCAACGGTTGAGTCATAGATGGGAGCACCTAAGTTTCAAAAGAGAGGTGAGGTTTTCTCATGCAAAGTTATAGCCTTACAGGACACTAATGGACAGTAGGTAAACTTATCTGTTATGGCTTTGCCAGGGATCACTGTGCCGTGCAATCTTCTCATCCTTTGTCGAAGTCAAGTTCACGGCAGGGACCTGAAACTCCATGTAGATGAGAATGAATGCATGATGCAATCCTATCTATATGCATATGCAAATGCTCATGAAATGCTTATGCAGTGATCTGGGTGTGCTCGTGCATGCATGCAATCTTAGTTGGGGCCCCCCTACAGCGCTTCTTTATTTTCTCTTGCACGGGTCATCGCCCCGGCTTCGTACAAGGGGTTACATGCAGCTGAGGCAAGGCCTGTACAAAAGGGTGCGCCCGGCAGCCTCGCGCCTTACGAGTAGTACTTACGCAGATGCTCAATATTCCATGCATTTTGCAACGGTGTGCCATATCCGGTCTCCAGACGGACTGCGCCAGGTCTGGTGACTCGTACCACCTGGTAAGGGCCTTCCCACTTCGGTGACAGCTTGTTTGTACCCTTGGCGGACTGAACGCGCCTAAGGACAAGGTCACCTTCCTCAAAACACCGGGCATGAACCATGCGGCTGTGATAGCGACGCAAGGCTTGCTGGTAGCATGCAACACGCGTAGCAGCCCAGAGACGGTTCTCCTCGAGTAGCACAGCGTCGTCACGCCGGTGCTGATCTTGCGCTACTTCATCGTAGGCAACCACTTGACGGGACCCGTAAATGAGTTCCACGGGGATAACTGCTTCTGCCCCATAGACCAGGGAGAAGGGAGTCTGCCCGGTAGCTCGGTTAGGTGTCGTTCTGAGGGACCAGAGAACTACCGGCAGCTCCTCGATCCACCGCCTGTCGTGCTTCCGCAGCGTATCGAAAGTCCTCGTCTTGAGTCCACGAAGCACTTCAGCGTTCGCCCTCTCAGCTTGTCCATTGCTCCGAGGGTGTGCCACAGAAGCGGATGAGATCTTGCATCCGAGGGCATGAACGTATTGCATGAAGGCGTGGGTCGTGAACTGGGTGCCATTGTTAGTGATGATCCTTGCCGGAACTCCGAAACGACACACCAATTCTTTCAAGAACTTGATAGCTGACTGAGCAGTCACCTTTCTCACGGCAGTCACTTCCGGCCACTTTTTAGACTTGTCGATGGCAACGAACAAGAATTCAAAGCCCCCGATAGCTCGGGGGAAGGGGCCGAGGATATCGAGCCCCCAGACCAAAAATGGCCATGATAGAGGGCTGGTTTGAAGGGCTTGGGCAGGCAGGTGTGTTCTCTTGGAATGGAACTGGCAGGCTTCACATGTCGTGACGAGCTCAACTGCATCTTGGAGGGCTGTGGGCCAATAGAATCCTTGCCGGAATGCTTCCCCAACTAATGCTCTTGATCCAATGTGTGAGCCGCACATTCCTCTGTGAATCTCAGCCAGCAGTTCCTTTCCATCCTCCCAGCAGACACACTTCAATTTCACACCATTGGGCCTTCTTCTGTACAGAGTGTCATCGACAAACTGATACATACTGGCCCTCCGGGCTACTTTCTCAGCTTCATCTTGGTCGCCGGGAAGTTCTTCGGTTTGGAGGAAGCGGATGATGTGCCTTGCCCAAGTTGGATCCCGTGGCTCGGCAACAAGGACTAGCGGCACCTCCTCGACTATGGGAGCACCAGCCTTGTTTGCGGGGTCCATAGGCCCGACTGGAGGGGGCGGTCCAGCAGGCTATGAGGAGTTGTTTCCGGCAGGGTCTCTACCGGGGGCGGATGGCTCGACCGTCAGAGGCTTACCGTAGTCCAACTTTCTCCTTTTCCGGGCCATTGTGGCTGGTGATACGGAGGGCTGAGAGAGATGGAGAACAAAAGTTCCTGGTTCCATAGGAAGCTTTTGCGCAGCACACCTTGACAGGTGATCAGCTTTGCTGTTTTGCGCACGGGGTACGTGCTCTGTTTGCAACCAATCAAAGTGTTCCTCCAATCTCCTCACTTCCTTGACGTATGCTTCCATCAATGGACTTTGATAATCCTTGTTGACTTGTCTCACCACAAGCTGTGAATCTCCTCGAACGATCAACTTCTTAATTCCCAATTCTGTTGCAATCCTGAGCCCGGCAAGGAGCCCTTCATACTAAGCCGTATTGTTGGTGGCTTCTTCCCGGGCAAAGTGCACCTGGACGAAGTACTTCAAGTGCTCCCCGGAGGGGGCAACAAGAAGCACGCCAGCCCCTGCACCTTGTAGGGAAAAAGCACCATCAAAATACATAATCCATTCTTGGGGTGATTCCTTGCCTGGGAGAGCTGTTTTTGTCATTTCCTCGTCAGGGGTTGGCGTCCATTCCGCAATAAACTCTGCCAGTGCCCTGCTCTAAATGGTTGAAGTGATGTCAAACTTCAAACCAAAGCTGGATAACTCCAAAGCCCATTCCACTATTCTGCCAGTTGCCTCAGGGTTTCGGAGTATCCTTTGCAACGGGAAACGAGTGACAACCGTGTTCTCATGGGCTTGGAAGTAGTGGCGCAGTTTCCTTGAGGCCATGATGAGGCCAAAGATCAACTTTTTCATGCCAAAGTACCTCGATCTAGCCCCCTGTAACAAGGAGCTGACGAAATACACTGGGCGCTGCACCACTTTCTTCTTTGCCGCGTCCTTGGGGTTGCTCTCGTTGCCATGCTCACTGCTGCTCTGATCCTTTTCTGACTCTGCCATGATCTGGCCACTTTCTGCCTCCTCCACTTCTCGTTGTGCTACCAAGGCTGCGCTGACCACTTGGTTGGTTGCCGCCAAGTACAGCAATAACGACTCTTGGGGTTTGGGTGCAATTCCTGCAAAGCTGTCTGCTTCCGGGGTCCATGTGGAGTAATGGGCCACGGGTAGCCTAACCCGAGTCCCAGAACCTTTCAAGACATCGGGGCCCGGCTGCGCCCCTCAAGACGTCAAGATAGAGCGCCGCCTTCTGGTGGCCGACTGGCCGAGCGGCCGACTGCCAGAAGACGGCCATGCTCAGGAAGGCGGCTCCAAGATGGGCCGACTCCTGGCAGGCGGCCTCCGGATAGGCCGGCTCCGAGCAGTCGGCCCATGGCGCCCTCAAAGTCTGCGCCCCCATTAAGAAGGCAAGACAGGGTGAGGCCACGGTGTAGCCCATCACCCCCGTATCCAGGGCCAGGCGTGGCCACAGTGCTCCGTACAGGCGGAGATCTCCGCCCGGTGCGGCACTGTTGCTACTCCGCCCCTGACATCACTCCTGTCAGGTGAGGCCCTGTTCCCACGACTGCCTGTTGGTATGGCCCGAAGACGGCAGACCCTACCGGTCAGCGAGAGCCCAGAAGACAGCGGGAGCCTCACCAGTCGGGCCCGAGGGAGGCCGGCTCCCAACAGTCGGCCCGCTCCTTCCCCGGGCCCCACGCGCCATTAACCAGATAAGACGCGGAGTGGCTACAGTGATCTCCCGCCAAGCGGCGGGACTATAGCCACGCTCCCCTGACCAAGCAAGCATCATCAGCGTCACGGCTACAGTAATCAGCAGCCGGCAAGACCCGCGAGCGGCGGGGGCGGCCTGTCGGCTCCGTACCAGACCAGTCGGCGGGGCCAACCAGGCAGCGGGCCCCAGCAGTCGGCGGAGAAGCCGACGACCAGAGAGACTGACAGCCGGGTCCTACACCCGGCCGGATTACCATTGTACCCCTGGGGGGTAGGCCTATATAAACCCCCCGGGCGCCCATGCAAAGGGTTCCAACCTGTTAGAATTAGACTCACACCTAGGGGGAGAAGAGAGCAAGCCTTGCCTTCTTCTACCTCTAGCATACAGCTCGAGGAGGACCATTGTATTCACTAGTGCCTTAGTGATCCTGCGGAGACCCCGCAGAGTAGGACTAGGGGTGTTATCTCCTAGGAGAGCCCCGAACCTGGGTAAACTTCACCGGCATACGTGTCTACGCCTCATCCCTCTTCCAGGCACCGACGACGTGCTACTCGCTCCCACCATGATAAGCCATCCATTGGCATATGTCGCACCCAACCCCCGACAGTCCACTTCATGGGCCCTGCCTTCTTCTAAATTTTGAAGAACGGCAGGGCATGCTCGGCCAACTTGGAAATGAACCTGCTTAGCGCGGCAGCGCATCCCGTCAGGCGCCTTACATCCTTAAGTGTCCTTGGCGCCTAGATCTGCTCGATGGCCTTGATCTTGTCGGGGTTGGCTTCAATCCCCCGATGGGACAAAAAGAATCCAAGTAGCTTGCCGGAGGGAACACCGAATACACACTTCTCCGGATTAAGCTTCAAGTTGATCTTGTGCAGATTAGCAAATGTCTCCTCCAAATCATGGATCAGGGTGGATTTGTCCTTGGTTTTGACCATGATGTCATCCATATAGGCTTCTTTGTTTCTGTGCAACTGTGGCTCAAAACCAATCTGGACTGCTCTTGCAAAAGTGGACCCGACACTCTTTAATCTGAAAGGCATACAGATAAAGTAGTATGTACCACATGGAGTGATGAACGATGTCTTCTCCTCATCTTCTTCGGACATGAAGATCTGGTGTTACCCGGAGTATGCATCCAGAAAGGAGAGTAAATCACAACCTGAAGTGGAATCCAAGATCTAGTCGATGCGCAACAAGGGAAATGTGTCCTTCGGGCAAGCCTTGTTGAGATCTGTGAAATCAATGCAAAGCCTTCATTTCCCATTCGCCTTCCGGACCACCACTGGGTTTTCCAACCACGTACGGTGTAGTACTCCTCTGACCAAACCAGCTGCCTCTAGCTTCTTAATTTCCTCTGCAATGAACTGGTGCCGCTCCAAGGCTGCTTTCGGACTTTCTGCTTGACGGGTCGGGTGTGTGGGCAGACAGTAAGGTGGTGCTCGATTACCTCCCTGGGAACACCGGGGATGTCAAATGGTTGCTAGGCAAACACATCGATATTCGCCCGCGGGAAGGTAACGAGCACGCTTTCCTATTTGTCACCATGGGTGGTGTTGATAGTGAAAATACCATCAACGCCAGCCAGCCCTGCCGGGACCTTCTTCACTTGGGGTGCAACAACCTTGGATATCGTGCTTTTGGAACACTCCGGCACGTCGTCAACGGGTGCCGTGTACTCGGAGGGGGCACGCTTCCTGGACTCCTTATCGGAGGCCCTACAATCCTTCTTTCGTTTGCTTTCCTTGGCGGGAGCTGTTGCTATCGCAGCCTCTACCGCGATCGCATCCCGGTACATCTTGTCCACACTGATAATTGTATCCTTCTCATCTGATGGGATAGTGATGACTCCCATTGGCCCATTCATCTTTAAAGTGTTATAAGCATAGTGTGAAGCTGCCATGAACTTAGCCAGAGCTGGGCGTCCCAAAATCCAATTGCACGACAGGAGGAGATCAACCACATCAAACACAATCTTCTCAGTCCGATAGTTTAGCTCTCCCCCGAACGTCACAGGCAACGTAATCTTCCCTTGGGTCGGCTCCTGCCGGGATTGACTCCTTGAAACGTGCCGGTGACTTCTAGCTCTTCTTCTCCTATCCGAAGCTTGTTGATGACTGCTGGGGAAATCAGATTCACCCGGCCACGCCATCCACTAACATCTTCATGACCTTGAGGTTGCGGATTGTCGGTGAGACCAACAATGGCAAACACCCTACCGATGTGGTGCGGCCAGGGTGATCCTCTTCATCAAAGATGATGGGCGTGCGGGACCACTTGAGCGGTTTCCGGGCCCCTGGCGCTGGTTCCACAGCATTGACCTGTCATACCCATCGCTTAAGTTGGCGATGGGTAGTGTGCAAAGATGCACCTCCATCAATGCATAAGGCATCAGTGGCCTTCTGAAATTCCTGCTCACTGGTTTCCTCTTCATCCCCTCCATTACTCACATCATCACAGATTTCCTTCTCTTGGCCCCTGGTGAGTTTTCCTTGGTTCTGAAAGGGTCTGCCGGGGCGATTTGCTTCACCGCCTCGGCCCTTACCGCGAGCAGCATTCTGACCTTTCTCCATATCACGCTTGTCATACTCTGCCTTCTGTTTCTTAACAAGCTGCTCAACCTGATAACACTCCTGAAGGTCGTGGCCTATGGTCTGGTGTATCTTGCAGTACGACATCACCTTTCCCAACTTTTTCCGTGGCAGCGGCTTCCCGGCAGGTAGCGCACGCGGCAACTTCCTTGCCGGGGGCCTCAACCTTGGCCTTCTTGCCAGTAGTAGGTGTGCCCGATCCTTCCACAGTCATCACTGCCTTATCCCTTGGCTTCTTACTGTGCTTCTTGCCCTTTCTCTGGCTGGTTGAATCATCTTCATCCTCTGAATCAACATTGACGCAATCCTCCTCTCCGGGTAACTTCCTTCCTTCTTCCATCCGAGCACACTTATCCACCAGTGTGTATAGCTCCTTCACAGTCTTGGGCAACCGCACATTTATCTTAGAACTAATGCGACGGTTGTGCACGTTGGACTGGAAGGCTGCTATAACAGCTGCCGGATGGATATTTGAAATATTCCTATGAACTTTACTGAATCTCTGTAAATACTTACGGAGGGTTTCTCCTTCCTTCTGCTGGAGAAGCTGCAGGTCGCTGGACCTGCCGGGCTCTTGATGGCAACCAGTGAAGGCACCGATGAACTCGTGGCACAGGTCCGCCCATGACAAAATGGAGTTCTCTGGCAGGTGCATCAGTCAAGACCTCACATTAGACTTGAGGGCCAGCGGGAAGTAGTTGGCGAACACCTTCTCGTCTCTTCCCCCGGCAGCCTGAACAACGATGGTGTAGATGCTCAGGAACTCTGTCAGGTTTAGCCTCCCATCGTACTTCTCGGGTATCTCTGGCCTGAACGTGCGAACGGACGGCCAACGGACTTGCCGCAGCTCCCGTGTAAAGGCAGGTCAGCCGACCTCGAAAGGTAGGCACCCACCAACACTGAGTGCAGGCTCGTCAATGTTGAGGCCGCCGCACCCGTCGGTCTGGCGGAGGTCGTCGTGGCGCTGATCCATGGCGACGCACGCGTCCCCCCCGCCGCCTATCCTCCGGGGCTCGACGTTGGCCTGGACGTGCTCGAGGGTCCGAAGAGGCCATCGAGACATCGTCGGGATCTTGATTTTGTTCCACCCGCGTCGGCTACCGTGGTGGGGACTGCACCGTGGGGATAGCCCCCTCCGTCCGGCCAGCAGTACAGGCGGTTGCTGTCGCTTGGGGAGGTCATGGCGGGCAAGCTCGCTGTGAGCCCCCAGCCTCGGCGAAACCGAGCAGGCTCTGGATAGTGGCACGCCATTCATCCATCTGTTCGGCCGCCGGCGGAAACCTCAACAGCAATTGAACTCGAGCCATGGTCTCCGTGGTAGTGCTCAGCATAGATGTTGATGACGTCGACCGGACCGTCGCCTGACTCCTGAGGGTGCCAGCGGCGGCGATGACGGGGGTGCCGCATCCTCGTAGCTGTGGAACGACCACCTGAGCAGCGGGGTCGCGCGACGGTGCTGCTCGAGGGTCAGCTGCTCCATCGACCGCAGCGGCCTGGTCGACTCGTCTTGGAGGAGGCATGGCCATAGTCGCTCATGTGGCGGGGGCAGCCAGAGGGCGATGTTTTGCCCCGGACCGAGCGTCGTTGCTGTGGCTGTGCTCGTCGGTGAGGGGAGAGGGTCCAGACGGAGTTACCCCCTCGCCCGTAGCTCGTGGAGCCTGACCGCCAAGGCGCTGCTGATGCTGTCCTCCTCCGGTATCTTCAGCACCTGTGTCGTTCGCTGGGGGAGTGGCGATGGCGCCACCTGCTCCAACCACACTGAGGGAGTCCTGGACTAAGGGGTCCTCGGGCGTCCGCCTGATAGACATGGGCCGGACTAATGGGTCGTGAAGATACAAGACCGAAGACTCTCTCCCGTGTCCGGATGGGACTCTCCTTGGCGTGGAAGGCAAGCTTGGCGTCCAATGTGAAGATTCCTTTCTCTGTAACCGACTTTGCACAACCCTAATCCACTCTGGTGTCTATATAAACTGGAGGGCTTAGTCCGAAATACTTATCATCGTAGTCATACGGGCTAGACTTCTAGGGTTTAGCCATTATGATCTCGTGGTAGATCAACTCTTGTAACACTTATATTCATCAATATCAATCAAGCAGGAAGTAGGGTATTGCCTCCATAGAGAGGGCCCAAACCTGGGTAAACATTGTGTCCCCTGTCTCCTGTTACCATCGACCTTAGACGCATAGTTCGCGACCCCTACCCGAGATCCGCCAGTTTTGACACCGACATTGGTGCTTTCATTGAGAGTTCCACTGTGCCGTCGTCAAAAGGTTTGATGGCTCCTTCAAACATCTACAACAATGTTGTCCAAGGGGAAACCTTCCTCCCCGGACAGATCTTTGTATTCGGCGGCTTCGCACTGCAGGCCAACTCGCTTGGCCATCTGGAGCAGATCGACAACTACGCCCCTAGCCATCAGGTCAGATTTGGGAGCTTGAACTACGTCGCGGACATCCGTGGTGTAACACCCCGGATGTAACTTTCCATATTTTTAACTCCAACTCTTGCCATTTTCGGCTATGTGTTATGTTATTCCCTTCATGGTCGGGTTTTGTTTTTTCGTTTTGCATTTTGTTCATGTCTTGCATCTCATATCATGTCGTCATGTGCATCTCATTTGCATACGTGTTCGTCTCATGCATCCGAGCTTTTTCCCCGTTGTCCGTTTTGCAATCCGACACACCCACGTGCACCGCCGACCCCCTCTTGTTTTCTTTTCGTGAGCGGGTGTTGAACATTTTCGGAATGGACCAAGTCTTGCCAAGTGGCCTTGGTATACCACCGGTAGACCACCTGTCAAGTTTCGTTCCATTTGGAGGTCGTTTGATGCTCCAACGGTTAACCGGGTAACCGCAAAGTCCTTTTGTGTGTTGCAGCAAAAAACCCCCTCCTAACAGTCCAATAACCCCTATAAGTCCCTTCCATGCTCTAGGTCGTTCGATCATGATCGTGTGGGCGAAAACCGCACTCAATTTGGAGTCTCCTAGCTCCCTCTACCTATAAAAACACCTCCCCCTCCGAAATTCAGGCGAAACCCTAGATCAAATCGCCCCCGCCGCCACCGGACGTGTCCGCCGCCACCGGACACATCGCCGCCGCCGCCCGCAGCCTACCAGAGGGCACCACGTGGCGGTCTCGTACGCCGCGCCGCCGCCGGCCCGCGAGCCCGCGTCTGGCCCGCGGAGCCCGAGCCG
>NC_057814.1:231521221-231545260 GCF_018294505.1 Triticum aestivum | reverse complement strand
CCTCCGCCTCGACCCCGGAGCCCGCGCGCCGCCAGCAGCCCTCCTTCCCCGGCGAGCTCCGCCGCCCGTGCCCGCGCCCTGCTCCGGTCGCCGGCCCCGCCGCCTCACTCTCCCTCGACCTCCTCCGGCCGCCGCGTCCCCTCCAACTCCGGCGAGCCGAGCCCGATCCGCGCCGGATCTCGATCCAAACCGACGGTTGACTTTCCTCCCCCCTCTCGAAATATTCTAAGTCCCGAAGTTTTGCATAATATATGGCTCTGTTCATTGCATCATAACTCTCTGCATATAGCTCCGTTTCGTGCGTGTAATATATCGAAATGTTCGTCTCGACATGCTCTTCATTTTGTTCCATTATGCCATGTTCATTTGAGTCCATCTTGATGCCCAAATCTCTGGTGCAAGAGTGCTATATGCTGTTACTTATCAGAACATGAGGATTTGTTATTTTTGTTGCATTAGATGTGTGCATCTTATGGGCATGAGCTCTACATGTGATTTGATGTATGCCATGCCATCTTTACAGAGGTGTATGCCATGTATTTTTGTGATCTATGTGGTGACTAGCACAAGCATGCAAACTAGGCTTCGTGATGTTTCTGTTTTCAGGGACTTAGTAATTTCACTAAATCTGTGGCTGCTGTTATTTTGTTGCCATGTATCCATGTGTCTACAGAGAGATCCATGCTCCTTTTGGGGATGTTCAGTAAGGATGTTTTGTAGATATAGTTGTGCTCTATCCATCCGTTCCCCTACACAAATATTACGCCGAAAAAATATTTTTCACGAATAATACACCGTCGGCCCGCTGCAGGCCGACTGGACCTAATCGGCCCACAGCAGGCCGATCGGCTTGCTGCTGGCCGACTGCTGGCCCGCCTGGCACGCGTCGGCCTCGGATTGGGCTGGCCACGTCGCCAGGGGGAGGGAGGTAGCTGTCGGCGCGGGCGTGCCCCTGTCGGCCTACCGCGGGCCGATCGGCCAGCTGCTGGCCGACAGGGTGCGGCCCCACCTCGCGCGCGGCTGGCCGGCTGCTCCCTGCGGCTTTATCCTCCCCTTCCTCCCATTTCTTCTGTTCTTCTTCTGTTCTTACCTTCTCCTCTCTCTACACAAAAATGCCACCAATATATACACCTAAATGAGCAAGTTTTTCGCGATTTTGGCACCGTGAATGGATTCAACTCAGTTAGGGCAGCCAAAAGAGGTCTCGATCTACTGATGGGGTAGCTCGTGGTGGTCGTGGTGAGCATTTTGGTGGAGGTGGTGGTGGTGAAGTTGGGGCAGTGTGGTGGTGGTGAAGTTGGGGCAGTGTGGTGGAGGTGAAGCTGTCGTTCGTCGTTCTTCGTTAGAGGCGGAGCACCGGCCGTTTGGTGGCCGCCGTTCGTCGTTCTTCGTTCGCACGCACGCTTCAAGGGTATATTTCAGCAAACATTTTATTTTTCGTAGGTGCTCCGGTAGTATTTGTTAATATGTTTTGATGTGAAATAAATTAGGTGTGCGATTATTGTTATTTGCCCCGGTAGTATACGTAAATATATTTAGATGTCAACTAATTAGTTGTGTAAAAATGTGTAGTTGCTCCGGTAATATTCCGTACTATATGTGGATGTCAAGTATTTAGGAGTGTCAGTATTTGTAGTAGTTCCGAAAAAAGGTCCGTAATATAGGCAGTCCAGTCAAATATATTAATCTGTCAATATTTGTAGTTGCTACGGCAAATATTCCTAATATACTTGTAGGTGTGTGAATTGTATTAGTTGCTCCGTTAATATTCTATAATATATAGCTAGGTAATATATAGACATGTCTAATATTTGTTAGTGGGGATATTAAGTTGTTGCTTAATACTTGTATTTCGTTGTTGAAAAAAAAATAGGTGAGTCGAGATGTCCGATGTAGTGAAGTTCAGATTTTACTACGGTCCTGGTACTGTCCAAACAACTGAGATGGGAGCAGATCTGAGTGAATTTACTCACATAGAGGTGCCAATGAGCGCACCACAAACATGGTCTGTCAGTCAGTTGAAAGAATGGATTGCGGCAAGTTTAGGTCTTGATACTGAAACACACACCGTCGGTGTTCATGCATTGTGGACACGGTCAAGTTCAATAATTTACTTTTATTTGAGGCCAATAGAGGGAGACTCCAATTGGGTGCGGTGGTTACAAGGTTGTGAACGAAGGGGATGCAATCATGTTGCTTTAGTGCTTCCCGTCGTGAAGGAGGTCACTGCACATGAAGGCGAGGGTGGCTACGAAGGACAGAGCAGTCAGGTAGAAGGAGGAAATGCTTATGGTTACGAACAAGGATAGAGCAGTCAGGTAGAAGGAGGAAATGCTTATGGTTATGAACCAGGGCAGAGTAGTCAGGTAGAAGGAGGAAATGCCGATGGTGATTACAATGGCGAGGTGGACGCTGACGAGGTAGATGGGCACATGCAGAACCAGATGGAAGAAGAAGACACCGATGTTGAAAGGGGTCATGCAGATGATTCTGACGAGTCAGATGAAGAAGAAAATGCAGAGGAGGTCCCGAATCCTGCATGGTGGAATCATGACTTCTCATCTGCAATGACCGTGAATGATGGACATGATTCAGCCTAGCAATATCACCAGAACAATATTGCGACGGGTGCTATGTATCCGAACAAGCAAGCCCTGAAGGATGCAATAATTAATTGGGCAATGTCCACGCAAAGGGTTTTCACAGCTCAGGTGTCCAGTCAGAAATTCCTGACAATGGTATGCAAGAACGCAGATTGTCCCGCCAGGGTGCACGGCTTTCTCCCTAAGTATGGCACAAGTTGGGTGATAAGTGACTTAGTTAATCACACTTGTCTTATTCCCTGCATCGCTCAAGATCATGCCAACCTTTCATCCACGCTTATTGCTCGATTGTTTTACGATGAGATAGTGCAGGGCAAAGCTATGGAAGTGAAGGCAGTCCAGACAAAAGTTTTCGCCAGGTTCAAGTACAGAATTTCTTATGGCAAGGCTTGGAGGGCTAAGCATGCGGCGCTTGAGAGGAGATTTGGTTCTTATTTTGATGCATATGACTCTGTTGTCCACCTCCTCCACACCCTGCAGCAGCGGAATCCAGGCACCTATATCGATATCCAAGACATGTTCATGCCAGAGTTCCCAACTGTGAGGGTGTTGCATCGTCTCTTCTTCTCTTTCGGTGTATGCATCGACGCTTTCAAGCATTGCCGACCGGTGATATGTGTTGACGGTACTTTTATCACAGGCAAGTACAAGGGTCAGATCCTGACAGCCATAGGTCAAGACGGCCAAAATCAAGTCGTCCCACTGGCATTTGCTTTTGTGGAGAGTGAGAACATTGAAAGTTGGACATGGTTCTTCAGGCAGTTGAAAATATCAGTTGTGAAGGACAAGCCCAATGTGTGCATCCTTCATGACAGGCATGTAGGTATACTCAGTGCGATAAGGACACTGACAAACCCAGGCCCTGAGGAACAAGTTCCATGGCAGGACTTGCAGATCCGTTGGTGCATGCGCCATCTGGGGGCTAATTTCTTCTCGCAGTTTAGAAATAAGAACCTGATGAATCTGTTCAAAAAACTCTGCAAGCAGAACCAGTTATGGAAGTACAATTTGATACGCGACAGACTTAATGTGTGCACGCAGAGACACGTGAGGGACAGGAAAGCTGCAAGAGATGCAGCGGTGAGGGCACATGTTGAAGCAGTAGCTGCACAGTTGGCAACAGGAACAGCGGCCATGGAGGAGGAGCCTGTTGGGCTATGTGACCTGCCAGGCTTTGACCCACCTGGTACTAGAAGGCTCGGGAGGTCGATTAAAACCTTCGAGCAGTGGATAGAGCATGAGCCTCTGGAGAGGTGGTCTTTGCTACATGACACACATGGAGCAAGGTACGGTGTCATGACAACGAACCTCGCGGAAACATACAACTTTGTCCTCAGAGGAAACCGGGCATTGCCACTTACAGCCATCGTTGAGGGTATTTTCTATGGCACCGTCAAGTATTTCAGAGATAGACGTCAAAAAGCAAAGCAGCATATCTTGAACAACCCAAATACACGGTACTGTGAAAGAGTCACGAAGTACATGGACAACAAGATGCAAAAAGCTAGGTCACACACTGTAGTCGCCATCGGTAATCAAGAAAGAAGTTTTGAGGTCCGCTTAGCCAACAACAAATTCGGATGTGCAAATGAGTTGGGGACGCATGAGGTGAAAATTGGCAATGAAGCCTGGCCAACGTGTGAGTGCACATGCAATAAACCGAAATTGCTTCACCTACCTTGCTCACATGTACTTGCTGCTTGCGGGTAGCTTGGAATGGACGCAATATCGTTTGTGTCTCCATTTTTTCTGAAAGAGTCTGTCCTCAATACCTGGATAGGTGAGCTGATGGGTTTTCGATCAATGGGTAATTTCAACAGCGTTAACCCCGCCGAAAGGTGTTACATTCCAAACCCAGAGCATATGCGTACAAGTAGAGGCAGACGCCAGTGTCAGCGCATCCGGAATGATATGGATGAATCTGAAGCAGGAGGTCCGACTAGGCAATGCATTCTATGCAATGAATTTGGCCATAGGGACACTAATTGTCCCACTTTCGTCACTGGGCGTGGACGAGGCAACCGGGGAAGAAGAGGAGGTAGAGGCAGTAGAGGAGTAAGGGCGAGAGGAAGAAGCTAAGCTAACAGTAGTATGTTCTGAATTTGTATTAAGTGTGGTGTGGCACTATGATCTGAATTTTTATTAAGTGTGGCACTATGTTCTGAATCTGTAATAAGTGTGACACTATGTTCTGAATTTTTATTAAGTGTGACACTATGTTCTGAATTTGTATGCATGCGGCGCTTGAGAGAAGATTTGTATTAAGTGTGGCATTATGTTCTGAATTTTGTATGTGCAGGAATGTCGGGATTGTGGTTGCTAAATGGGGACATTGATAGGGGTCATCGTGCTGCGATATGGTATGAGCGCAAGCTTGAGCCTCTGGTCACTCGCACTCCTAAGGAAAACTGGATGATACACTCAGGATGGCTTCAGCGGTACGTGCTTTATTAATTTGCACACTGACATGCATATTAATGGTTGAAATGGGAGACACTAATTAAAATGTTCTCTGATGAAGGTTGAAATGGGCCGGCCTTTTACCTTTCGCGCGTCTGGTTTAGTCTATCCCGGGTGAGAAACGCCTCGCCATCGATGGGTCCTTGCTGAGCTGCTTAGTGGACCGTTGGAGGCCAGAGACCCACACGTTTCACTTCAGATGGGGAGAGATGGCTCCTACTCTGGAGGATGTGTCACTTTTGCTCGGACTACTGTTGGCAGGTCATGCCGTAGGACCGTTGGATGCACCGGCTGGTTGGGAGCGAGCTCTTACACAACGTTTTCATGGTGTTTTTCCGGATGCTCCGGATCCGGTATGGGAGCATCACGGACCTAAGTATGAGTGGTTGCTAAATTTCCGGGTAATTTCCCCTACCTATTATCTTCAAGTTATCGTGCATACAGTTTTACAGAAAATAATTGCGGCTTACTAAAACTTTCTCTTCGCTTAATATAGGTCCAGAACTTCCGGGCACCGTTGACTGCGGAACAGATCACTCGGAGCCTGGAGGCCTACTTAATGTGGCTTTTCGGCAAGGTGATGTTCACGGAGAACCATGTCACCACTATTAGCGCGCTCTACATCCCTATGGCACTCGAGATAGCGAGCGCTCAGACAGCGGATCAGATCACACAGAGAAGTTGGGGTTCGGCGGTCTTAGCGGCTACATACCGAGGTATGTGCAACGGTTGCCAGCTTACATCGAGAAAGCCAGCCCTTCTTGGATGCCCTCTATTCCTACAGTTGTGGTCGTGTCAGAGGTTCCCTGTAGGTCTACCAGATGTACGCGTTCATGAGCCTATAGACGCCATGTTTGATGTTGACGGCATTGACATGCCTACTTTCGGTCTGTGTTGGACACGTCGCGAGGTATGCACCGTGTTGTAGTTTAATGCAACTTTTTTCTGCACAAGAGATAGTTCGATGCTAGCGGCTACTAACTTTTCTTCTCTGCAGAGACGCTTTGCTAGTGATCAGACCAGGAAGGCATACACAGCATTGAACGAGCAGTTCGATGCGTACACCGGGGTCATCTGGCAGCCCTACATGGAAGCAGCCATACAAGCGAGATACCCTGGTGGTATGTCTGTGCTATGCACAAGGGACCGAGATTACTAGATGACAAAATCTAAGATCATCTTCGATGTCTTCGTCGAGGAGATGGCACAACAGAGGGTTATGAGGCAATTTGGTCTTCCGAAGTTGGAGCTACCTCCCCCTATAGAGAACCCGGTGCCAGCACACATCCACAGGTATTAACCAGTTTTTCAATGTTGCATTATCTTTCATAGTACTCCATTCGAAGCTTTAGGTAATTGTTGAACACACACCACAATTTTAGGATGACAAGGAAGGGCATGACCAGGACAACTGCTGACTGGCTAGTTAGACTAGAGACGTATGTTATAGAATGGGAGACAGCAAACACAAATCTATGGCACGAGAATCACAATTTCGATCTCGATGAATTCAATCTCTATTTGCGGCGCTACATGACCGGAACACGGTTACGCATCGTTGAGTAATCCCACCCAGAGGAGATACCGGATCCTACTCCGTCGGATATGTACCCGAGCTATGATACTTCGGGCTCTAGGCAGTACGCGGTAAGATATATTTTCTTTACGTAGTGTTGTCACATACTTTGACGTGCAAGAGACAGACATTATTAATCGTCATGGAAATTTGTAGGCTACCTTGACACGCGAACTCTACGACGACGTGACCACCTTTGGACGATCACTATCGTCTGGACCTCTTCTTCAGCATCGTCCAGTGCTACAGCCCTTCTTGGAAAGAATTCAGAATAAGATACGGACTGTGAACGAGGCTATCACGTGCACCCGAAGAACCGATGTTGTTCAGCACCAGCAGGAGCAGCCGCGTCACTCCATGCACCGACATCAACCACGTCCACGTCTAGCACATCAGCCGACAACCAGGCCACCCCGTCCTGACCAACCTGGCAGTTCTACGTGGCACCCGCAGCACTATGGTCCCACGTCGAGCTTTGTGTTTTCTCCACAGCCACAGCAACACGGTCCCTCGTCGAGCTTCGTGTTATCTCCATAGCCACAGCAACACGGTCCCTCGTCAATCTTCGTGTTATCTCCACAGCCACAGCAGCACGGTCCCACGTCCAGTTTCGTGTTTGAGCCAGAGCAGCCGTCACAGCCAGCAGGTATGTGTCTTCATATTTATTGTTTTCAATATTAATTGACGCGACCTCATTCTTCATGATGAAACGTTCCATCGCGTAGGAGCCTACGGATATCAGGCGTCTATGTCGGCATCACATGATACGTGGGGGAGTGATCAACATCCCGAGGAGAACATACAGGCTCAGATATCGCAACACACCCAGTGGATGAACATGTTTTCGACTCCTCCACCAGGCCCCACACAGGATACACAGCATGACCAGGGAGAGTCTGAGATTCCTCCTCGTCACATTAGGGCACCCGACAGGTTGGGATGGTCGCCGCTTCCAGATCCGCCTCCCCGCCAGGCCAGACGTCGTCACTAACGCTTCTATCTATCAGTAGAGAAATTACCATCTATTTCTGTGTGAGACTTATGTCTATTCTATGTATTAGACAAATGACTATGTACTTATGTATGAGACATATGCCTACTCTATTTTAGTACTCTGTTATCCGAACTACAAGATCATATTTAGATAGAACATAATACTCATACAACGAGACATTACAAACAACTAGATAGAACTACATCTAAATTAAATGGTACGTAACTGAACTCACAACATACAGCATAAAAACTACATGAAGTCATCATTGTCATCCTCGATCGATGCAGAACTCTTGCCCTTCAACGATGAAGAACTCTTGCCCTTCGACGATGCAGAAACCTTGCCCTTCGATGATGAAGAACTCTTGCCCTTCGACGATGCAGAACCCGGAAGCGGCGGCATGAAGATATCATCTTCGTCCTCGCTCTCCTCAGTCCATAAACATGGATTACTTGCTGCAATCCTTCTGAAAGTTTCACTCTTCGGCACCACTACCTTCTTCCACCTGTCATGCAACCTAAGAAGTTCTTTACGTACCTCCTCATAGGTCCTTTCAGGCCACCCAGACCTACGTAATTGGTGAGCCAACTCATTCATTATGGTGTCACTACCGGTGAGTTCGTCCCATGGAACTATCCTATTATCCATCCTGAAATCGGTAGCTAGCCTCAGAAGAGTCCTGCTCATCCAGGGTGAAAATTACGATCGAAAGGATAATGGGACATCTCAACTACACTACACTGGAATGCTTATCCACATCTGTCTGAAGGGGGTTTTATAGGTAGAGAGGAGAAAATGGCGGGAAAGGGTTGGCGGGAAATGGGTGGCGGGAAACGGGTGGCGGGAAATAGTTGGCGCGAACATATAGTGGGAAAGTGTTTGCGAGAACATATGGCGGGAAAGGGTTGTGCGGAATACGTCATAGTTTTAAAAAAAACCAGGGATCGTTCGGAAAAAAAATGGTGGCATGCACCAGTCGGCCCACAGCAGGCCAATTAGTCCTTGTCGGCCCACTGCAGGCCTATCGGCCAACTGCAGGCCGACTGGACCCTGTCGGCCAACTGCAGGCCGACTGGACTTGATCTGGTGGCCGACAGCCCAATCGGCCAGCAGCAAGCTGATGGGCCACCAGTCGGCCTACTGCGGGCTGACTAGGCTCAGTCGGCCTGCAGCGGGCCGACGGTGTATTATTTTTGAAAATTATTTTTTCAGCGTAATATTTGTGTAATTTAATAAAAAATGTATTATTTAAAAAAATAGCTCAATTTTGCCAAGGTTATTGTAGTTGATCCATACATGCTATATACTTGCTCTTGCCATTTATAGCTTCATAAACATGCCGTCTTCCTGTAGGTATGCTTGTTTTATCATGCTTTGCTTTGTGTTGAGTGAATCAAGCTCACCAAGATGCCTTCATAATACTGTTTCTGCCATGCTCTGTTTTCTGCTAAGTCTGAAACCTGTTAACGAAACTTGCTATGTTTACATGGGTGCCATGATATCTTCTGCTCCTTTCTGGCTCATGGTCATTAAGGGACTTTTGTTCTATGCTTTTAGTAGATTCATGCCATGCCTTGTTTTGCTATGTTAAGTTCCTGTAGCATGTTGATTGCTTGCTCTGAACATTGCTACCTGATGCTATTTCTGCCATGTCCAGTAATTTCACCAAGTCTGTGAACCTGATATCTTTTAAACTTTTGCCATGCTTGTTTGAACCTGTTATGGTGTGATCTAGCCGTAGCTCAATGTTCATATTTTATCAAGAATCTCCTGTAGATTACTTCCATATACTTTGTTGCTATGTTGGAGTGCTGTAGCATAGTTAATTGTTGCATTCTAAGTGCTATCATGCTGTTAATCGCAGATTCGTGTCATTCTTGTTTTGCTTGCCATTTGCAAACCGTGCATCCGTTTCCGGTGATCTTTATATCGATTTCGACCAAAATCATCTCATATTTCCAGTGGCATACTTGGTTTGCCAAGTTACTGCATTGTCCATCCTTTTTCTTCCGGCGCACGCATATGCATCGCATATCATATCCCGCATATCATGCATGTTTTGCATCATGTTGCTTATGCATTTCCCGTGATTGATTGTGGTTCCATTGCTTGAGTTCTTGCTGTGGGTAGAGCCGGGTGACGAGTTCGTGAATGAGGAACCTGTTGAGTACGCTTACGAGGATCAAGCTTTCGACAACTCTGAGAACCTTGCAGGCAAGATGACCATACCCTCGAAATCACTTCTATCTTTGCTTTGCTAGTTGTTCGTTCTATTGCCATGCTGCGCTACCTACCACTTGCTATATAATGCCTCCCATATTGCCATGTCAAGCCTTTAACCATCCTTTCCTAGCAAACCATTGTTTGGCTAAGTTACCGCTTTTGCTCAGCCCTTCTTATAGCGTTGCTAGTTGCAGGTGAAGTTGAAGTTGGTTCCATGTTGGAACATGGATATTTTGGAATATCACAATATCTCTTATTTAATTAATGCATCTATATATTTGGTAAAGGGTGGAAGGCTCGGCCTTATGCCTGGTGTTTTGTTCCACTCTTGCCGCCCTAGTTTCCGTCATTCCGGTATTATGTTCCTTGAGTTTGCGTTCCTTAGGCGGTTGGGTGATTTATGGGACCCCCTTGACAGTTCGCCTTGAATAAAACTCCTCCAGCAAGGCCCAACCTTGGTTTTACCATTTGCCACCTAAGCCTTTTTCCCTTGGGTTTTCGCGAGCCCGAGGGTCATCTTTATTTAAACCCCCGGACCAGTGCTCCTTTGAGTGCTGGCCCAAACCGAGCGATGTCCGGCGCCCCCTGGGCAACCAGGGTCTATGCCAACCCGACGTCTGGCTCATCCGGTGTGCCCTGAGAAAGAGATATGTGCAGCTTCTATCGGGATTTGTCGGCACATTCGGGCGACTTTGCTGGTCTTGTTTTACCATTGTCGAAATGTCTTGTAAACCGGGATTCCGAGACTGATCGGGTCTTCCCGGGAGAAGGTTTATCCTTCGTTGACCGTGAGAGCTTATAATGGGCTAAGTTGGGACACCCCTGCAGGGTATTATCTTTCGAAAGCCGTGTCCGCGGTTGTGTGTCAGATGGGAATTTGTTAATGTCCGGTTGTAGAGAACTTGACACTTGACTTAATTAAAATATATCAACCGTGTGTGTAGCCGTGATGGTCTCTTCTCGGCGGAGTCCGGGAAGTGAACACGGTTTGAGTTATGCATGAACGTAAGTAGTTTCAGGATCACTTCTTGATCATATCTAGCTTCGAGACCGTTGCGTTGCTTCTCTTCTCGCTCTCATTTGCGTATGTTAGCCACCATATATGCTTAGTTCTTGCTGCAGCTCCACCTCATTACACCATCCTTTCCTATAAGCTTAAATAGTCTTGATCTCGCGGGTGTGAGATTTCTGAGTCCTCGTGACTCACAGATTCTACCAAAACAGTTGCAGGTGCCGACGATGCCAGTGCAGATGATGCAACCGAGCTCAATTGGGAGTTCGATGAGGAACGTGGTCGTTACTATGTTTCTTTTCCTGATGATCAGTAGTGGAGCCCAGTTGGGACGATCGGGGATCTAGCATTTGGGGTTGTCTTCTTTTCTTTTGGTTCCGTAGTCGGACCTATGTGTATACTCTAATTGATGTATGATTTTATTTATGTATTGTGTGAACTGGCGATTGTAAGCCAACTCTTTATCCCATTCTTGTTCATTACATGGGATTGTGTGAAGATGACCCTTCTTGCGACAAAACCACAATGCGGTTATGCCTCTGAGTCGTGCCTCGACACGTGGGAGATATAGCCGCATCATGGGCGTTACACGTGGAGACTTGATCTTCGACGGATTCGAAACCACGGCACCCGCTCCCTGTCACCGCGATGAACATGACTTAAATCTGTCATCGGACCATAGCCAGGAAATTGCACCTGTAACCGCTCCGGCCTTAGATCCGGAGCAGATCGCGCCATCCGAGGACGGGAAGCTCAACCCCGTCACGGAAGCCGCAGACTTCGCGGCGTTGGAGCCGCACACAGACCTAACCTCGGGTGATATCTGTGTCACCGGAACCTCGGACTCGTTTCCGGCTATTAGTTCCGAACCATGTGCGTCCGCGTGCATCGAGCTTGATCAGTCATCGATCATCAAATTCAGCGCCGCGGACATCTTCCGGCACTCGCCTTTAGGCGACGTGCTAAACTCATTAAAAATCTATCCTTAGCGGGGGACTCACAGCCGAATTGGATCCGGCTCGAACTGGAGGCTGATGACGGAGAATTTCGTTTCCCACCCACCGCCCACTTCATAGCCACTGTCGAGGACCTAACCGACATGCTCGATTACGGCTCCGAAGACATTGATGGTATGGAAGACAATGCCGGAGAAGAGGAGGCCCAAAACCCGCCGTTCACCGGATGATGGACGGCCACCTCCTCACATGACGTATACATGGTGGATGCACCAAAAGATAATAGCGGCGATGACAAGGAAAATCCAGTTGAGGTTGAGTCTCCTAAGATACAACCGAAGCGCCGGCGTCAGTGGCGCCGCTCTAAATCATGATGCGGCAAAGACAGCAACACCGGCACAGGAGACGATAACACTCCGGACGGTGCCGAAGACAGAGAAGATCTCGACGAACAAACTGCCGAACAGCATGATCGGGAAGATGGGCAAGTTAGCCCTGATGAACAGGCCATACACGAAGACTCGGAGGACAGTAATTATCTCCCGCTCTCCGAGGAGGAGGTGAGCCTCGGCAACGAGGATTTTATCGTGCCTGAGGAACCTCTCGAGCAAGAGCGCTTTAAGCGTCAGCTAATATCCACTGCAAGGAGCCCGAAAAAGAAACAACAACAGCTTCAAGATGACCAAGATCCGCTAAATGACAGATGGACCAATGTCCTGGCAGCCGAGGAATACGGCCTCAGGCGCCCAGCCAAAAGTTACCCAAAGTGTAAATTACTACCTCAGTTCGATGATGAAGCGCTGGAGCCCATACCGTCATCACGCAATACGGCTGACCGACCACCACGTGGTCGGGACAAAGCGGCAACTCAAGCCGAACACCAGCCCGTCCCACCTCACCGTAAAGGCAGAGATAAGACAGCTCGAGGACATACCTACGACCCGCGGTAGGGCTTGGACAGTAGAGTAGGTCAGAACAGATCAATCTATGGATCACGGGGACGTGCCCCGACACGCGACAACGGCTATCTAGCCGGATGCTATAATCACACCCATGCCTCGGCCGAAAACCGAAGGGACTCCATCCGAGCTACGTCGCGACGTGGCCCGATACAGAGGCGCCGCACACCCCCTTTGCTTCACTGATGAAGTAATGGACCATGAATTCCTGGAAGGGTTTAAACCCGTGAACATCGAATCATATGACGGGACAACGGACCCCGCGGTATGGATTGAGGATTTTCTTCTCCATATCCATATGGCCCGTGGTGATGATCTCCATGCCATCAAATACCACCCGCTAAAACTCAAAGGACCAGCTCGGTACAGGTTGAATAGTCTGCCCGAAAATTCAATTGGTAGCTGGGAGGACCGGGAAGATGCCTTCCTCGACAACTTCCAAGGTACATACGTCCGACCTCCGGATGCCGACGACTTAAATCACATAGTTCAACAGCCCGGAGAGTCAGCCAGGAAATTCTAGACTAGGTTCTTAACTAAAAAGAACCAGATCGTCGACTGCCCGGATGCCGAAGCCCTAGCTGCCTTTAAGCATAGCATCCGCGACGAATGGCTTGCCCGCCACCTCGGCCAAAAAAAGCGGAAGTCTATTGTCGGAGTAATGGGCCACGAGTAGCCTAACCCAAGTACCTGAACCTTCCAAGACATCGGGGCCAGCTGCGCCGCTCAGAACATCAAGATGAAGCACCAGCTTCTGATGGCCGGCTGCCAGAAGGCGGCTAAGCTCCAGAAGGCGGCAGCAAGACAGGCCGACTCCTTGCAGGCGGCCTCCAGAGAGGCAGGCTCCTGGAGGGCGGCCCACGGTGCCCTCAGAGTCTGCGCCCCCATTAAAAAGACAAGATAGGGTGAGGCTACAGTGTAGCCCATCACCCCCGTATCCAGGGCCGGGCGTGGCCACAGTGCTCCGTACGGGCGGAGATCTCTGCCCGGCGCGGCACTGTTGCCACTCCACCCCTGACGTCACTTCTGGCAGGCAGAGCCCTGTTCCCACGACGGCCTGCCGGTACGGCCTGCAGGCGACGGGCCCTACCAAGCAACGAGAGCTTGGAAGAAGGCGGAGGCCTGACCAGTCGGACCTGAGGGAGGCCGGCTTCCAGCAGGCCGCCTGTTCCTTCCTCGGGGCCCGTGCACCATTAACCAGACGAGACACCGTGTGGCTACAGTGATCTCCCACCAGACGGCAGGACTGTAGCCACGCTCCCCTGACCAAGCATGCGTCATTAGCATCGCGTCTACAGTAATCAGCAGCCGGCAAGACCCGCGAGCGGCGGGAGCGGCCTGTCGGCTCCGTACCAGACCAGCCGGCGGGGCCCACCAGGCAGTGGGCCCCAGCTACCGGCGGAGAAGCCGGCGACGAGAGACACTGATAGTCGGGTCCTACACCCGGCCAGATTACCAATGTACCCCAGGGTGGTAGGCCTATAAAAACCCGCCAGGGCACCCATGCAAAGGGTTTCCCACCTGTTAGAACTAGACTCATACCTAGAGGAAGGAAAGAGCGTGCCTGCCTTCTTCTACCTCTAGCATACAGCTCGAGGAGCACCCTTATACTCACTAGTGCCTTAGTGATCATGCGGAGACCCCGCAGAGTAGGACTAGGGGTGTTATCTCCTAGGAGAGCCCCGAACCTGGGTAAAGTGCGCCGGCGTTCGTGTCTACGCCTCATCCCGCTTCCAGGCACCAGCGACGTTCTACTTGCGCCCACTATGATAAGCCATCCATTGGCATATGTCGCACCCAACCACCGACATTTGGCACCCACCATGGGGCGAGGTGCACCGTCTCCCGGAGACCTGTTCTGGACGCGAACCTTCTTCCTTCCTAGCGAGCGCAGCCAGCCCGGCATGCCAGACGGCGTCTGCGCTTACGCGCTACACGGCGCGGAGGTCGCCTGTGCGGCAAGCTGCCTCGCCGATCTTGTTGGTGAGATCCGCCTCTCCGACGAGCCCGCATTCGACGCGGGCACAGAAGGCCCCGAGAGCCGCCTCCTCATAATCCTCGATCAGCTCCACGTCGCCAGCGAGCCTGCTGCAGACTTGGAGTCGGTTGGCACCACCGACCCGATGCTTGTCGACTCCGACACGACGTCACTTGACGCGTTCCCCACCAACGTGGTGGTCTACGATGAACCGCTTCCTCGCGCGGACAGCGGTGGCAGCACTGTCACGGAGGTGCTCGCCATTAGCCACGGCAAGCACTCTCGCAGAGGTGGCCAGGATCCGTTGCAGGCGGCACTGCAAGACCTGACTGCACCCATCCCGGAAGATGCTGACGCTGAGACGCTGGAGGCACGCCGTGTCCAGCTCGTCGAAAGCGCCAACCGGCTGGCCAGGATGAGACGCCTTTCGGAGGCCTACCAGCGCGAGATGGACCGTGCCGTCGATGGCACGCCGGCTCCTGGTGGGCCTAGCCGCATTGGCCTGATCCGACAGCGTGGCGCGACCATCGCGAGCATGTTCGGGACAGATCGTCCCATCTACGCCACGCCCGCAGAGAACATACGAGCTGCCCAGGCGGCAGCAGACGAGCTAGACAAGCTCGAGGGCGACGAGCGTCGCCACATGACGGAGCACGTCCAGCAGCTCCTTGACGTGGCTGCTGAGCAGCAAGAGGTCGGTTGCCGCACTGAAGCGCCCAACCAGCGAAACGACGATCCGCCTCCTCGCCGAGATCAAGGCGCGACATCCCGGACGCTGACTGGTGGCGTTCACTGTAGAAGAGACAAGGAGCCCGCTGCCAGCCACAGCCGGACTCGCATCACCATCGAGCGCGACCAAGACGACCGCCCAAGAGCAGTGGAACGACGGGATGACTATCCGCCTCCTCCCCCTCGCAGGGAGAGGCGCGCTTCCCCGCCGCCTGTTGAACACCAAACACTCGGCGACCACCTTGGCCGCCGGGAAGGAGTCGGAGAGAACAACGCCCGCCACCGGATTGACCGCCTCAACCGATCCCTAGCACTAGAAGAAGATGATGAACTGGGTCTGCCTTGTTTCGGCCCCCGCATCCGAGATGAGCCCTTCCCCAAAGGGTTCACGCTCCCAAGAGATACACCCAAGTACACCGGCTCCGTGAAGCCGGAGGACTGGCTGGTCGACTACTCCACAGCGGTCAGCGTCGCAAATGGCAACAAGCATGTTTCCGTGAAGTACGTTCCGCTCATGCTCTAGGGCACAGCGCAGACATGGCTGAACAGCCTGAAGCCCCGCAGCATCAACAGCTGGGTTGATTTCACCGAAGCCTTCATTCGCAACTTCACCAGCACCTACAAGCGGCCACCCAAGCCTCGCCAGCTCTCCTTGTGCATCCAAGGCCCTAACGAGTCGACTCGCGACTACCTCACGCGTTGGGCCAAGCTGCGCAACTCCTGCGAGGGCGTGCACGAGGTGCATGCCATCGAGTACTTCACCGCCGGGTGCCGAGAAGGCACCCTCCTCAAGCACTGGCTTCTCTGTGGCGAGTCGGCGACCCTCGATGAACTGTTGATCATAGCAGACAAGTACGCCACGGCCGACTCCTCCATGAAGGCGGAGATCCAAGTTGATGCATCTGGCAAGGTGGCACCCCAAGCTCCTCGGACTCCGGCTGGTGATACCAGTCGGTGGCAGCAGCCGAACAACAACAAGCGCAAGGCCACACAGCCGGCTTCCACAAGCCGGCAGGTGGCGACAGTCGAAGATCAGCAGCCGGAAGGGCAACCACTACCCAAGCGTCAGAAGGGCGGCAAGCCCAACTGGCTACCCGCCTTCTCGTACGAGCAGACTCTTGATGCACCCTGCAAGTTCCACAGCGGCACGAAGCCGTCTAGCCACACCACTCGGAAGTGCCACTGGCTCACCAGGATCGCCAAGGGTGACGGACTCCCGCCTCCTCCGCCTGCTGGGCCGCCGCCTCCTCCTCCTCCCCAGCAGCCGGCGGTTCGGCCAGTCGGCGCCATACAAGACGAGTACCCTGAAGAGCACGGAGCTTATGTCGTGTTCACCAGCGTGGCCGACGATAAGTACAGCAGACGGCAGCGGCAACAAGAAGTAAATGCCGTAGCATCAGAGACCCCCGAGTTCATGCATTGGTCTGAAAATCCCATCAGCTAGAGCAAAGCTGACCACCCGGAGGTGATGCCTTCTCCTGGTTCTTATGCCTTGGTCTTAGATGCCACCTTCGCAACAGAGAGGCGGGCTGCTCGCTTCTCCCTTGTCCTGATAGATGGCGGCAGCAACATCAACATCCTGTACTGAGACACAATGGAGAAGTTAGGAATCAAACAGAGGCAGCTTCAGCCCAGTCGGACTGTATTCCATGGCATAGTTCCTGGCATTTCCTGCTCACCAATCGGTAAGACCCAGATAGATGTCCTCTTCGGAGACAAAAATCACTTTTGCCAAGAGCCAGTAGGGTTTGAGGTGGTGGACCTTGAAAGCCCCTATCATGCGCTACTTGGTCGGCCTGCTCTGGTCAAGTTCATGGCGGTCCCCCACTATGCTTACGTCAAGATGAAGATGCCGAGTACCAAGGGAATCCTAACCATGATCGGACATTACAGGAAGTCGTCCGCGTGTGCAGAAGACAGCAGCCGGCTAGCCGAGTCCCTCGTGATTGCAGCAGAGAAGCGACTCATTGACCGGGTTGTGGCAATGGCAGGCAAGCAGCCGGAAATGTCACCCAGCCCAAGGAGTCGGAAGCTGAGGGCTCGTTCAAGCCAGCAAAAGAAACAAAGAAGATACCCTTAGACCGGGAGCACTCGGAGAGGCACGCTGTCATAGGTGCGAACCTTGACAGCAAATAGGAAAGCGAGCTCGTCGATTTCCTCTGTGAGAATCGGAACATCTTTGCATGGTCTCCCAAGGACATGCCGGGTATTCCGACGGATTTCACCGAGCACAAGCTACATGTCCGATCTGATGCCAAGCTAGTTACGCAGCCCTTGCGCCGCCTGTCCGAAGAAAAGAGAAGAGTTGTTGGACAAGAGATAGCCCGACTTCTAGCAGCCGACTTCATTAGGCAAGTGTTCTTTCTAGAATTGTTAGCCAACCCAGTCCTTGTACTGAAGAAAAATAAGCAGTGGCGCATGTGTATTGATTATACCAGCCTCAACAAAGCTTGCCCCAAAGATCCCTTTGCCTTGCCAAGAATTGACCAAGTGATAGACTCCACAGCCGGATGCGAGCTGCTGTGCTTTTTGGATGCATACTCAGGGTATCATCAGATCAAGCTGAACCCGGCCGACAGGCTGAAGACCGCCTTCATCACACCATTCGGAGCCTTCTGTTACCTGACCACGACGTTCAGTTTGAGGAATACCGGAGCCACGTTTCAGCGTTGCATGCAGAAGTGTCTCCTCAAGCAACTCGGCAGAAACGCCTGTCGTGGTACTAAGACTGACAGTAGAATAGGGGGGTAGTATGGAGAGGTAAGATCCTAGCTATGGCGAAGTTATACACACGAGTTTTACGAGTTCAGGCCCTTCTCAGAAGAAGTAACAACCCTACGTCTCGGAGCCCGAAGGCGGTCGACTGGATTATGCGTATGTGTGTTTACAGGGGTGCGAACCCTTGTGCATGTGGAGGGGGGTGGCTTATATAGAGTGCGCCAGGACCCCAGCCAGCCCATGTTACAAGGGATTTAAGGTACATCAAGGGAGAGATGTTACTAGTAACGCTAGTAATGAAGGGACATAATGGCCATTAAAGCTATGGTGTAATGACCGACCGTTGTAGTGCAGAGTGGCTTTAGATCTTCTGGCGGTCGAGTGACGGTCTCCATGGTCGAGCGACTTAGAGTCTTCCGAGTGGAATGCTTCACGGTCGAGTGGATGGTGACTCCTCTTCGAATGCTTCTGGTTTTAGGCTGATGTCCTTGGGAAGGGTATCTAGGTCAAGCCTATGACCCTACCCTAGGTACATAGCTTCATCATTAGCCCCTGAATGGATCAGGGTTTGAGTGGAGAAGGAGTTGGAGATACTTCCGACTCACTTTTAGCACTTCGGATGTGTCTTGTTCGGATCGACGGACCAGCATGATGACACCAACTTCTTTTTCAGTCGCCTTGGTCCATTTCTGGTTTTGTCGAGTGAACTTTTGCTGAATGAATTTCGAGTGTTAATATGGAGAAGCTCTTCCGTCTGAAAGGTTGTTCTGCTATCCGCGGATTTCGCGGGATTTGAATTTTGGGAAGCGCGCGGGGCGGAGGAGACCGCAGTAATCAAGCTGGATAAGGCAGGGTCGCCTCGATTTCCATGCCACCTTTTTCACCACGTATCGCGCGCGCGACTGTTGCGGGATTTGATAAGATCGTCCGGGCCTACAGGTCAGTCACTCGGAAGCAACCTCATATAAGGCGCCGGACTGGGGTTTTTTGAACAGTGCGCCCTCATTATTCTTCCTTCCTCTCAGTTTTCTCCGCTGCGTCCGTTCCTGCTCCAGCGCCGCCGCTCTGTTCGAGCCCTGTCCGCTGTGATGGGGAAGGAGAAGACGGAGGCCCTGGAGAGCGCGAAGAAGACGACGGCGAAGGCGAAGGGGAAGAAGACCAACCGGGGCGGATCCTCGTCGAGGTCCGGTCTGCCGTGCGGCTGGATCCAAGGCAACTGGATCCGGTAGACGATCCGCCAGGACGACATCGACGATCTAGCGGAGGAGGGATTGATTCCCCATGGATCTGCATGGCTCCCAGGGAATGAGACTGAGCCTCGTCCGCAGGAGGGTGAGTGTGTCCTCCTCGCTACCCACATTGACCGCGGGTTTTCTTTGCCTCCGCACCCTTTTTTCTGAGCTTTCTTGAACTTCTTTGGGGCACAACTTCACCACTTTTCCCCCAACACCATCGTGTATCTTGCTGCTTTCGTGTCGCTGTGCAAAAATTTCTTGGGTTGTCGACCACACTGGGGCCTCCTCAAGCACATTTTCACGTGTCGCTCCCAGTCGGTCAAAAAGGCCAATCCGAGTGACGAGAAAACAAAAGTAATTCCGATGTGTGGGGGTCTTGGAATCCAAATGAGGGGTAAGAGCTCTTTCCCAGCCATAATCCTTCCCGAGTCAGTCTGAGGGTGGCAGTCGACCTGGTTTTACTGCAAAGACCAGCCGACTCCAGGACAGTGGACTGGACTTCCTCCCTTTTCCATGGCTCGCGTGGAGAAGCCCTCCGCCTTAAAAGTGACCCCGGGGGAGAAAGAGGAGGTGAAGGTTCTAGTTGAGCGAGTGGTCTACCTCATCCGTGAGGGCGTGACCGGTATGGATCGGCTGGAAGTCTTCCTCAGACGACGTATTCAGCCACTTCAGGCCCGTGACCATCCGATGTGGATGTATTCGGGCATTGAAGATTCCACTCGGGTGCATCCAGAAGAAGTCGACGAGGACACGGTGGAGAAGTGGTTGAGGGGTATCACTGGCAACAAAGATAACCCCAGAGGGGCCAGGAGAATCCCTCCACTCGACCAATCCTATGAACCAGACAAGGTCCAATTCTGAACTATCGAGTGTACCTTGATTTATCATGCAATTGTTTATGGCCCACCGACTGATTTTGTCCTGCTTGCTTTCTTCCAGGCCCTTACTGAGATGTATTCGATGCCCAACGGAGAGCAGGAGCAGGACCCGGAAGGGGAGGCAAGCAGAGGTGAAAGCGGCGAGTGGCATTCTGATGGCAAAGGGGACGAGGAGAGCGACGACCCGAGTGATGAAGAAGAGGTCGACTCACCTCCCCGCAGGGAAAGGCGGTCCAAGCTCACCCACGATCCGGCAAGCGCCCACGACAAGGCAACCGTTCAGACCAGGAAGTCGTCAAAGCATCCTCGGACGTCGTCTCCGGCGCCGACTGAAAAGGACCCGAAGCAGTCCAAGGTTGTAGTGCAGAAGACCCGGAAAGCGCTGCCCAGAATCAAAATTGACATCCCTGTTGCCTCTGCGTGAGTGTCCTGTCTTCAGTTTTACCCAGAATTCTGTGTTGTCTATTTTTCCTTGGTTTGACCGATCAAATCTTGAAACTAGCAGTGCCGCTACCTCTGGGACCTCTGCTTACAAAAACGAGGATGAGGACATGGAAGATGCGGTCACCTCCAACCCACGTATAATCTTTGTGATCTTGACTTTGCTTTGTCGATTGAACTGGGATGTAACCAATCGAAGATGATCTTTTGGCGACTGATCTTTTTACAGCTCTTCTCAACGTCATTGACCTCCCCGACGACGACGAGGACGAGCCACAGAGGCCCTTGGGGAGAAGAAACAGGAAAACGTCTGCTGACAAGACGCCTCAGTTGACGCCGGTGGCAGAACCGGTAGTTCAGGACGCCGGCGATGCCAATCGGACTTCCGTCTCCTTCGCCATACCGCTGTCGAGTGCTCAGCCTTCGACGTCAGCCGCACAGACTCCCGTCGATCCACCATCACTTTTTACTGCACATCACGTCCCAGAGGACCAGGTGGGTGCTGCCAAAGAGGCTATACACCAGGCCGGCACTATGATGGAGAAGATGAAGATGGTGCGGGAAGCCAGCCAAGCTGCTTATGATGTCAGCTCTGCTCTCCAGAGCAACGTCCAGGTTAGTAGATTGTCGACGGACTCTTTTGGCTTGTTCTGTTAGGATATGATATCTGAAAACTTTCTTTCCGAGAATCTTTTCATCTGTCTGCGCTTCGCATCTGTACACCCACTGGGTGTTTTGATTTGCCATTGAGCAAACTCTCACTTTGAGCTGACTATGTTGTTGTTGATTGAATCTTTGAATCACTGGGGCCACGCTGAGTGTACCCACTGGGTGTAGTCCCCTAGACCGCAGTTGACTGCGGGCAGTCGACTGTGGTCTGAGAATCGGAATTTTCCACTCGGTCTGGATGTACCACGTCGAGTGGAATCTGAACCAGTGGGGGCACGCTAAGTGCACCCACTGGGTGTAGTCCCCGAGACCGTGGTCGACTGCGGGCAGTCGATTATGGTCTTAGATCTCTTTTTTTTACTCTCAACCTGGACGGACCACGTCGAGTGGAATCTGAACCAGTGGGCGCACGCTAAGTGCACCCACTGGGTGTAGTCCCCGAGACCGTGGTTGACTGCGGGCAGTCGACTACGGTCTGAAAACAACTTGAATTTATCGAACTATTGTTCTGAAGTGACTGATCTTTCCACCTGTCGATTGACTGATCCTTGATTACAGAAATCTTGCGAACTCGGAGTTCGTTTTGCTGAATTGGAGAAAAAACAGATTCAGCTCAATCTCGATCTGGAACTGGCCAAGACAAATCTGCAGAAGGCCAAGGATGAAGCTGCTGGCAAGAGGAAACTCACCGACTGACTCGTCTCTGTGCCAGATCTTATTTTACTTTGTCTGAACCGAACGTTGTTTCTTTTCAGAGAAAATGAATCAAGCTCTAGCGAAGAAGGACCAAGATCTTGCGGCTGCACATAAAGCGGCTGAGGAGAAAACTGCACTCGCCGAACAGAAACTAGCTTCAGTCGATAAATTGGAGGAAGAAAACACCAGGCTGAAAACTTCTCTTGATGAAGCCAATAAGGAAGTGACCCGCCTGAAGAAGGACAAGAACAATCTGAACGAGAAGATGGAAGGCATTGCTCGCAGGAGGGACGACTTAGAGAATTATCTGGGAGGTCTTGCCAAGAAGCTGTTCGTCATGCTTGAAGGTATTCTCTTTGACCCGACTGACTCGTTACTGTCGACTCGACGTTCAATCACTGACCCATCTTTGAATTGTACGTGCAGAATTTTGCCGAAACTTCGAAGACGAAACTGGGCGAGTTGAGACAAGCATGGACCCCATCCATTCTCCAGTTAAGGGGGAGGCTGCCATGAATGTGCTCCGATTGGAATCTCATGTTGCGGGTGTTGTTGATTACCTTGCTCGACTGAAGATCGCAATGTCGCGGATCGACACAACACTTTGGCCAGGGGCAGCGCTCCAGAATGACCTCGAGTCTCTGATGACTCAACTTAATGAAATTCCTGGTCGAGCGCAAGAATGGAAGAAATCTTTTGCCCGGTGCGGTGCTGATGTGGCTTTGTCTTTGGTTCGTGTCCACTGCAAGGAAGCGCGAGAAGAGAAGCTGGCAGCGACCAAGGTTGCCAACACCAAGAAGCATGACTTCCAATCCTTCATGCAGACCTTCATTGCTGCCACCACTCAGATTGCCGACGGAATCGACTTGGATGAATTCGTCGAGCCTGCCAGCCCTCCTCCTGCGGAGTGAACAAACTTTTATGTTCCACCTTAAATTTGCCTCGGGATGCCGAGTGATTTTTGTAACCGTTAAACTCCTTTGGGCTTGATGCTCGAGTACTTTAATCCACGGTCGGAACTCTAGGATGCATCTGGATTTGGTTTATCTCCGAATATGCTTCTGCTTGCCTTAGAGTGGAACTTATTCTTCACTCGGAACATTTTTGTACTTGAGATGCAGCTCTGGGGAGGAGGTTTCAGTCGACCTGCACCTCGTCGTCCTTGCGGATCGGGATGGAGCACACGTTGTACTTGTGGCGCAGCTCCAGAGGAGAAGGTTGCAGTCTACCTGCACCTCATCGTCCATACGGATCGGGATGGAGCGCACGTTGTACTTATGGTGCAGCTCCGTAGGAGAAGGTGGCAGTCGACCTGCACCTCGTCGTCCTTGCGGATATGGGCGTGTTTTAAACATAGGCGAGTACGGGACTGCAGCTAAGCCTCCGAGTGGGAGGGTTGCTCTCCACTTGGTAGGATTTTTCAAACTTAGGCGAGTACTGGACTGCAGCTAAGCCCCCGAGTGGGAGGGTTGCTCTCCACTCGGTAGGATCTTTTAAACTTAGGCGAATACTGGACTCCAGCTAAGCCCCCGAGTGGGAGGGTTGCTCTCCACTCGGTAGGATTTTTCAAACTTAGGCAAGTACTAGAGTGCAGCTAAGCCCCCGAGTGGGAGGGTTGCTCTCCACTCGGTAGGATTTTTTAAACTTAGGCGAGTACTGGACTGGAGCTAAGCCCCCGAGTGGGAGGGTCGCTCTCCACTCGGTAGGATTTTTCAAACTTAGGCGAGTACTGGACTGCAGCTAAGCCCCCGAGTGGGAGGGTTGCTCTCCACTCGGTAGGATTCTTTAAACTTAGGCGAAACGGATTCGCAGCTGAACCCCCGAGTGGGAGGCTTGCTCACCACTCGGTAGGATTTTATAAACTTAGGCGAGTACTGGACTGTAGCTAAGCCCCCGAGCGAGAGGCCCG